>NC_088379.1:186572500-186737500 GCF_037993035.2 Macaca fascicularis
AGAAGGTGAGGGATGAGGGGTGAGGGGTGAGGGTGGAGCTGCACAGAAACCAAGATGCAGAAGGAGTCCCCAGGCAATCTCTTGGAGTTGCCCTCGGAAGAACAGAGGCAAAGTCTGTGTGAGCAAGGTGAGGACTGCCAGTCTCTTCTCTGGTGGTTGATCTTTCCTGGTTATTTGATGAGATTTCAAGGGAGCTAGGGAGAGTGTTTAAGACAATCACTTTTTGTTTTTTTTTTCCTGGAAAGTAGCTTTCGTGGTCAGATAGGAAAATCCCATAGGAATCTCTGCCTGCCCTTGGTGGGGGACAAGGCAACGGTAAGGGATCTTGATCCTGAAGCAGGTTCTGTAGTCTCTCAGCATGTCAAGGTGTTAGTCTTTGGGGGTGGAGTTTGCTGAGCCCCAGCAGAACCTCGTGACAACCATAAGACATAACAAAAGCACACAAGGGTAACTCTCCTTCCATCTGACCAGAAAGGGCTCTCTAGGTATTAAGGAAAGTTGGAACAAATAAGAACTATCTTTGCCCTGTGGCACTCCCTTACGTCCCCTTTGTAAAGTAAAGATAAAATCCTAAGCACTTCACTGACTGGGGATCCCTTCTTCATCAAGGAGACCCCAGAAAACACTTAAAAACTGAATTCCCAGCCATGACTGGAAAGGAGGCCAGACACGCCTTGTTCCACCCCCTCCTGTTTGAATATAAGGCACAATAAGAGCAGCATGATGTTAAAATAGAGATCATAAGACTGACAGAACAGACTCTTTGTGGCAATTAAGATACCAAATGATAAACAAGACCTAAGGCAAGGGTTGAGTTACACCTGCAGGCATCATCCTCTTGCTACATCCATCTTTTTTTTTTTTTTTTTTTTTTGAGACAGAATCTCACTCTGTTAGCCAGTCTGGAATGCAATGGCACCATCTCAGCTTACTGCAACCTCCACCTCCCTGGTTCAAGCAACTCCCCTGCCTCAACCTCCCCGGTAGCTGGAATTACAAGTGCACCCCACCAGGCCTGGCTAATTTTTTCATATTTTTGGTAGAGATGAGGTTTCACCATGTTGGCCAGACTGGTCTCAAACTCCTGACCTCAGGTGATCTGCCCACCTCTGCCTCCCAAAGTGCTGGGATTACAGGCGTGAGCCCCTGCACCTGGCCCATCCATCCTTAATATTCCTTTCTGCTGATTCCAAGTTTTAGACAGAGCCTTGCTACTTTAACCAATTGCAAATTAAAGACTCTCTGAATCCACCTATTACCTGTAAACCCTGCTTCAAGATGTCCTGCCTTTTTGGGCCGAACCAATGTATACCTTCCGTGTGTTGACTTGTCTTTGCTTGTAACACCTGCCTTCTTAAAATGTATAAAACCTAGCCAAGCATGGTACTGGGCACCTGTATTCCCAACGACTCAGGAGACTGAGGCGGAACTTGAGCCCCGGAGGTCAAGGCTGCAGTAAGCTGAGATTGCACCACTATACTCCACAGAGTGAAGACCCTGTGCCAAAAATCATTGTAATAATATATAAAGCCAGACTGTAATCCAGCCACTTCAAGATCACTTACCCAAGTCTCCTTGGGTTTGCGTTTTTTCTGGGCCATGGGCACTCATCATATTGGTTCAGAATAAACCTCGGTAAAATATTTTACAGAGTTTGGTTTTACTGTTAACACCCTTAAATTAAAGAAAGCACTCACTGGGGAGCTACTTAGATCTAAATCTGAACCTTTATCACCCTCTGATGATGATATCATGACGGAACATCATGAATGGTAGATCTTTTATTTTCTTCCTCATGATCAAGGCAACCACTTAAATAGCTCTTGCTAGATGCCAAGCACTGATCCGAGCACTTTACATCTGCTCCTTATTTAATCTTCACAAAAACCTGATGAGATAGGTTCCCATTAATACTCCAATTTTCTCAATGGGAAATTTGCCCGAGGAAACACAGTTAGTAAGCAGAGGAGCCAGGATCGAAACCCACGCTATGTAGCCCACCGCTGTACTTTCTATGTGGAGTGCAGAAAGCGTCTCCCATCTTCTAATTTTTATTTTTGTTTTTTTTTTTTAGAGACAGGGTCTTGCTCTGTTGCCCAGGCTGGAGTGCAGTAGTATAATCAGAGCTCACTGAAGCCTGGAATCGCTCAAACGATCTTCCTGCCTCAGCTGCCAAAGTAGTTAGGACTATACTACAGGCACACAGCACCATGCTTAGCTAATTTTTTAACTTTCTGTAGAAAGGAGGTTTCAGTATGTTGCCCAGGCTGGTCTCGAGCTGTTGGCCTCAAGCCATCCCTCTGTCTCAGCTTCCCAAAGTGTTAAGATTACAGGCATGAGCCACTGAACCTGGCCCTATATTTTAATTTTGATTATCCCTTACCTGCATAGCATGTAGCACAATTAAAGCCACCAGCTCCATTTCCAGAAAACTCCAACCATTGCTAATTTTGGTGTTTAGGTGTACAGGCAAGGTCTGAACGCTGTTGGGATATTGGCTAGGTGGTATGGTATAATGTGAAATATGAAGCTGACATGCTACCCACTGCACTAAGAGGGCAATTAGTATGATATGTATTTGGTCTTTGCCCCAGTTCTTGTCACAGAGCTTCTAAAATCCTTAGAATTTCATGAGTGATGGGAGTGTCTTCTGTTATTTATAAAGAGCCCCCTTTATTTATTTATTTTATTTTACTATTATTAGTATTATTATTATTATTTTGAGACAGAGTCTTACTCTCTCACCCAGGCTGGAGTGCAGTGGTGCGATCTTGGCTCACTGCAACCTCCACCACCAGGGTTCAAGCAATTCTCCTGCCTCAGCCTCCTGAGTAGCTGGGACTACAGGCACGCACCACCATGCCCAGCTATTTGTATTTTTGTATTTTTAGTAGAGATGGGGTTTTGCCATGTTGGCCAGGCTGGTTTTGAACTCCTGACCTCAGGTGATCCACCTACTTTGGCCTCCCAAAGTGCTGTGACTACAGCATGAGCCACTAGGGCCCCCTTTGTAACACCTAAGTTTATGCTCATGAAGGACTTAGACGGGGCACCCCAGCTAGACTCAGATGGAGCTGGTGACCAGAAAGACCAAGCAGTTATAGGATTTCAGGACTGGGATTTTCAGCCCCACCTACCAACCTCCAGGAGATGCGGGGTCGGGGCTGGAGATCAGGCTCTATACAAAGTCTCAGACAAGGAGATGTGCTTTTGGGTTGCTGAACAGAAGGAGGAGGTGTGTTTGCTGAGCTTCCAGGTTGCTGAGCACATGGAAGTGCTGGGAGGGTGGCATGCCACCCCCTGCCCAGTACTATGTCCTGTGCCCTACACATCCCTTCACCTGGCACATCATCCATATCCTCTGTAGTATTCATTATGCCAAACCAGTCAATATAAGTGTTACCCTGAGTTCTGTGAGCCAGCCCAGCAAATTAATGGAAGCTAAGAATGGGGTCGTGGAGTGCGATTTACAGTGGGTGGGTCAGAAGCGTATGTGACAATCTGCTTCTGAAAGTCGGCATCAGAAGAAGGGTCAGTCCTGTGGGACTGAGCCCCAACCTGAGCCTCTGACTCTATCTCAGGTAGATAGTGTCAGAATTGAACTGAAGTATGACATAGCCAGCTGGGGGCCCCCAGAGGATTGCTTGGTGTGTGTGTAAAGACCCCCACACATCTGGCCACACTTGGGTTCTGCAATGAGTGTGGCAGTAGAGAGAAAAAAAAATTGTTTTTTCTTTTAGAGATGGTATAAGAAGTGGCTCACTTTTCTCCAATCACACAAAAACAGTTTGATTTGCTAAACACTAAATAGAACGTTGTTCCTAAAAGCATTTTCAAGATTGTGTCTGCAATGTGGTGCTTTTAAAAAGCGAACTCTAACAACAGTTAATTGCACTGTGTATATTATCAGTTATCATTATTTGTTAAGTTTCTCACATGGTTAGAGTCAAGATGTCTAAGCTGCAAAGTGTAACTTCTGTCTTTAAGAATAGAAAAGAAAATAGAAATAGAAAAGTTACTGCTTACGAGTGGAAAAAAAAAATGAAGTGAAGATAATGGAAGGAAACCTATCCATCCCATCAGAGATATTTCATTCTAGACCCAGAAGAATAAGGCTTTCTTAGTTAATTCTCAACATTTTTTAAGCAAGGACAATTAAACAGTCAGAAGCGTTCAGTTCCAAGAAATGGCTCTAAACTGGACTGTATTCTTCTTAATATCTGCTCGTGGAGAGAGGAGATGGAGGCCATCTTTGGCCTTCACTGAGAATCTTCCTCAGTGGAAATTTCCGGTGATATTTAGAGGCAAGTTACCTCTGCTTACCTTTTCCTGCTTATTCTGTGCCAGATCCCCTGCTTAGTCCTGGGGTTCAAGTACAAAGAAACTTGGCCCCCAGACTCCAGCAACTAAGAGTCTAGTTGTGGAAAAAACTGTGTAAAAGATGATTATGAGCCATATGATACATGCTTTCATGGGGCATGTACAGAATATACTGGAAACCCTCAGAAAGGAGTGAATCAGTTTCCCTGGGACTGGAGTCAAACCGGAATGAGCTGTTTTTAAAGCTCAGGGGCTAGATAACTTGCTTGGCAGGCAAATCGCCTTGAACCAGGCAATGTCTTCATCATAGTGGTCCGGAGAAACATGGGCCGTGCAGCTACTCAAGTTCTGGTCTCTTTTTTTGGGGGTATTTATTGTTTTGATTGCCACATTTATATGATACATTTTATGACTTCTTTAAATGCCTCTCATTTTTCCTACAATGAAATAATCAATTTTAAATCATGTTTGAAGTCTCTAGCTTACTTTGCTTTAATCATAACAACAAAAATTGAATTTTACACACAAATACAAATCATAATTTTATAAAATGAAACATGAGGGTAAAGTTGAACATCTGGGGTAGTGTTTGTAAACAAAGTGTGAAGAATTTTATTTATTGTGCTTTCTGGCCATTTTGATGATCAAATATAAATCTCAGGAAAGTCATATAAGAACAAAAGTAATTGGTAATTTTAGCCCAGATTCTTTTCACCAGCCCAGCACATTTTAGGAAATGAGAGAGGAGACAGCACTCGGCAGTAAGGAACTGGGTATCATCGGAGCTGTGTTGAATGTGAACGTGACTTTACTCAATTCTTACACAACGAATGCAGGTAACTGTGGTCCCTGCACTGGAGACCCTTGTTATATCTCACATAAAATAGTTAATTGCTTCCAAATGAAGCTGAAATCAGACAGAGACATGTCTCTTTTGACTAGTACTAAACTAAAAGTAGGCAATGGGCACCGTGTTGTTTTTGCCTGACTCTGTGGATTCTCAAGAATATTCATTTATTTAATAGGCAAAATTAAGGCATGTGTCCTCCAGGGACAGCCACTCTTAGGACACATGGACAGAAATGCAATTTTCTCTCTAATTTCTTTGATGGATTCAGTAAAGTTTCCTATTAGTCTACATGATAACAGTGTTTCTGAGTTTCCGACTGCATTTTAGCTTACATATAACAAACACATTCAAATAGTATCGAGTCTTCCTTTCAAAATAATCCAAATCCATCGACATTATATTAAATGATATTGTTGTAAATGAAGTCACAGATGTAACAAGACAGCGTGATTTTTCTCTTAAAATTGTTAAGGTCAGGAGAATATCCTTAAAACTAACTTTGTTAGAAGAAAAATATCTCAGCTGCTTGTAAATAGGAAAACATAAACATTCTTGTGTATTTTGAAGCTTTTATTTTGGCTCAAAAATGGAAGTTAAATTTTCATGAAAGTCATAGAGTGTTATAAGGAAATTCTCTGAACAAATTCACAATTTACTGTTAAGCTCTTCATCATGAATTATGCTTACTTAATCTCAAAAGCAATATACTGGAAAAGACGATAAAAATATAAATAAGTCTACATTGTGGTATTAAACTAGGTCCTGTCAACGTAAATTGATAGGGAAAAAAATACGGATTTTTTAGTATACAATTATGTTTGAAAATTTGATTGCTAATGGATTTCTGTGTTCATATCAAGGTCAGTGGGCAACTGTTTATGAGTAATCTGAAATCTCGAATAGCCTCTTCCGACAGGTTTTATAACGTCTATTTATTTTAGACATTTTGCCATTTCTAATGTTTCCCCCTCCTAGTTTTTTTCCATAAGAGTAATGCAGTACATTTTGTCAAATTTGCACTTGTTTTCAAAACCCTCCTTTATTTTACTGGAGAGCTTGCAATTAACCCACTTCTGCCTGTTGAGCAGCATCTCTGTAATAACAGCTTTCCTGGCACAGCTTTTGTTAGGTAGATTTTCAAATCAAGAGCCCATAAAGGTTGGAAAAAATCCAGTCATATTAAAGTTCAGCAAATCTCTTTCAAGGTCATATCCCTTGAGGTTATAGAGGTTTGTTTGTTTGTTTGTTTTTTTCCGGAAAAGATTGCCAAGTCATTTTCCATATTACAAAAATAAATTAAGACAAACACTGTTACCTGTTTTACCAAATGTTGGGAGAGACGCTAAGATTTTACTTCGTCCAATGAATTGACAAGGAAGAGATTTTCTGCTCTCTTTGCCCCTTTGAAGCTTGGTAGCAGGAAGGGTGAGACTTCTGTACACTGCGCTAGACTCATTCATGCAGCCAGAGCTGGCCGGCGATCCAGCTGCATGAAAGAGCTTAATAGTCAAAGGGCATGGTAATTCCCTCCATCTGCCTTTTCTTTCTTCTAAGTCAAAATCTTCACCTGGTGTTTTTGATTCATGTGTTCTAATTATGATGGCTGCCATCAGCAGCCCTGTGGGTGACACCACAAACTCACTGAGCCCACAGAGCATGCTGAGGCTTGTTAAGCGACCATGTCAGCCTGATTTTAGGGCCCATTTTGCAGCTCTCCACAGGCCTATCTGAAAGCATCAGGAGTCTCAGTCTTGCAGGACAAGTGCATTGTCTTTCTAAATGTCTCTTCCTGATAAGCAAATCCAAATATGGTTCATTCACTGTGGCTTTGAAGGCACAGTGGGGAACTTGGTTTGCATGGTGGATACAACAAAATGCTTAATATTATCACTTGGTATAGAGCTAAAGAACTCAATTTCCAATTCCAAGATGAAAACCTTTGCTCCCCAGCTATGATCAAGAGTTTGAAATTTAAATCAGGAGTCTTGAAAGCTATTCTCACTCTCAAAAGGGCTGGCTTTCCCATACATACAAAGAAGAAAATGCTGTGCTTGCATGAGTATCTGAATCAAGAAATGCTCACATCATTTTAGTAAATGTAATACTTGCCTCTTTCAATTGGAATGCTGTTGAGTATTTTTCAGTGTTTTCGGTTCATTTGTTTTATTGTATTTCCCATTATTTAGATGATGATTAGGGCTGGTCCTATAGTCCTTTTTTATTACTTTATATACCTCCTATTGTTTTAGTGTTTCCACATTAATAACACCTGGCAACATCCAAAAACATTTTGATTTAAGATAAGTACAAAACAAGCATCAAAAATAAGCTTAGCAACATCTTTAGCACTCCACTGTTATTATAGTTTACATATCTTGAGTCACTGTTTTTATTTTCCCCCCAGCTTTATTGAAGTATAATTGACAGATAAAAATTATATATCTTTATGGTGTACAATGTGATGTTTTTATGTATGTATACACTGCAAAGTCATTACCACAGTAAAACTAATTAACATCTCCATCACTTGACATAGTTACCTTTGTGATTTTGTGTGTGTGTGTGTGTGTGTGTGTGTGTGTGTGTGTGTGTGTGTGGTGAGAACAGTAAAGATTGCTCTCTTGGCAAATTTCAAGTGTGCAATAGATTATTATTAACTGTAGTCACCACGCTGTGCATTAGATCTCCAGAAATTTATTCATTCTGTGTAACTGAAACTTTGTACAATTTAACCAGCATCTTCCCATTTGCCCCACATTGCAGCCCCTGGCAACCACCATTTTACTCTCTATTCTATGAATTTGACTTTTTTAGACTCCACATACAAGTGAGATCCTGCAGTACTTGTTTGTCTTTGCCTGACTTATTTCACTTAACATAGTGTCTTCCAGGTTCATTCATGTCTCAAATGATGGCATTTCCTTCCTTTTTAAGGCTGAATAATATCCGTGTGTGTGTGTGTAGCACTTTTTATTACTTTTATTATGTAGTATTTTGAAGAACATTTTAGTTCTGTCTGGGTCAAGTTGGATCAAAGAAATTTAGGTGATGTGAGAAAATCACATTTAGGATTCATTTCAGGAACTGGAACCTTAAATAATCTCCAATAATTTGCAAGTGGTGTCTTAAGTTACTTCAGAGCACCTTTTTCACAAGCTGTGCTTCTCCACTCCACTCCAAATCCCAGCTACATCAGTCCAGGAATTCACAGAAGAAATTTACCTACCAGTTTGCAAGGTAATTCGGGTTGGGAAACTGTTCTGTAGTTAACACCTGCACAAACAACAGTAGCCTGCAATCCCTTGCATAGTTGACTATTCTGATAGTTTATTTAGGCAGAGTCATTTCTACCCTGGCATGCTTGCTATAGGTTATTTCTGTGTGTCTCAATATTCAGATTTGTGTTTTAGATGGATATCTTTTGTCTTGGTCAGTTCAGGCTGCTATCACAAAAATTTCATACACTGAGTGGCTTAAATAACAGAGATTTATGTCTCACAGTTCTCCAGGCTGGGAAATCCAACATCAAGGTGCTGGCTGACGTGGTTCCCAGTGAGGATCCCTTTCCTGGTTTACAGACAGACACCTTCTTGGTGTATGCTAACATGGCAGAGACAGAGATCATCTCCCCGTGTCTCTTCTTATAAGGGCACTAATCCTTTTCATAAGGGCCCCACCTTTATGACCTAATTACTCCCCAAAGTCCCCACCTCCTAATACAATCATATTGGTTATTAGGGCTTCAACATATGAATTTCAGGGGATGTAAATAGTCAGTCCATAGCAACTTTGGCCTAAATGAAAACTGGTGTGATATGTTGCATTCGGTCAACTCTTTCAGCAGATGATTGATACCAGTTGCTGAGCTGCTGAACTATCACCAAGTGGCTGATGTAATTTGGTTGTGCCAATGATAAAAACAAATATTTTCTCAACTGATAACTCAAAAGACAAATAACAATTGAGAAAAATATGAAGGTAATAAATAGCATGGCACATGGGAAAGGAAGAGAAGTTGGAGCTGAACATGGAGAGATAGACAAGGTGCCAAAGAAGATATTGTATGCCATATAAAAATACCTTTACATGACGGAAATTCATGGGGAAGTATAACCTGGATATGACCTGGGTTAGATTTGTGTTTTAAATAGATGTCTCTGGTACCTAGGCAGAAAATGACTCCAATGGGCAAAGCACAGAAGAAGAGAGACTCAGTAGGGAGTCACTGTAGTATCCAGACAAGATAGGCTAGAGGCCTGAATATGGCAAGGAAAGGGGATGGAATATACCTGTGAGTATTTGGCAATTGATTGGGTATGAGCTATAGAATAAACGATGGTGTCAGAAATGTTTTATGGTTGTTGTAATGGGTTGCAGCTACCAGCAGCCAACATACAGAATCAAGGAGGAGGAGTGTAATATAACAGTTCAAACTTCTTTTTGTCACCTGTGTTCCTTATAGTCATAGATTCCTTCATTCATTCATCAAAAGTGTATTAGACAGACACCAGGTCTTGGGCCCAATCAAAGCAGATCTGACAAGTGCCCTGTCCTCAGTAGAGGGCACATTCATGAATTATACAAGAAGAAAGGGACATATACTGCAGGAAAAGCTCAAAGAAAACTTTGTGATGTTCAGTAGGGGAATGGTTACTTTCAGCTGGGAGTTCAGCAGGAATAACCAACGAGATGGTCTTTGAGGATTCCACCCTTGAAAGTGGGATAGCATTTAGGCATGTGGAGAGTGCTGAAGATCTTCCAGGCAGAGTGCACAGCACAGGTGACCAGGGTTATGCCAGAGGCAGGGACAGAAGCATCTGCACTAGAGGATGAGCCCCAGGAAGGGGAGGGGTGGGGCCCACACATGAGAGGTGGAGTAGAATTAATCAGCAGGATGACGTCATTACTTGACCATGAGGGGCGAGAGAGATGATCACCTATGAGGCAGCCTAGACGCTCAGTAGAAGCGAGTTCATAAAACAAGAGTATGAGCAGTTTGGAACCCGTCCAGAACACTGACATTGCATAAGGTGGACAACCTCAACTAAGAAATGTATCCTTCCTTCCAAAGGGTGGTGTTGCCTCACCACTTTCATTTCTTCCTACCCAGATATATGCATCCACTTTTATCTCAGAAAATTTTTACTTCATGTCAGAGCAAGTCTAGAAACTGCCTTTTGTATTCCCGGGAAATGATTTTTGGACGCTGTGCTGTTTCCATGTTGTGCGTGAGTTTATTTCAGATGGCAAAGAGGGAGGCCCACAGGCCAGAGTGTGAGCCCCTCCCCAGTCCAGGGCCCACGTGGTGCCCAGTCGACAAGGTTTTACTGTCTCAAAATATACTTCCTCCCCTTTTCTTTGTACATAGGGATTTTTCTTTGTAAAAGGGAGGGTTTTTTTAAATCTTTTTTCCCTTTTTTTTTTTTAAACTGCTCCTTTCCTCTCAATCCTAAAAGAAGTCTATGAAGCTTACCTTGCTACTGATAACGTGGCCCCTACTGCTCACCATGGTCAACATTGCTTTCAGAATTGAACTGCAGGCAACAAAAAAGGGCCAATACATAATGGCGAAAGGGACACCCCAGGAGAGCAGAGACAGGGCCTTGGACTCCAGATAGGGCTCCAGAGACCATTGTCTCCTTGCTCTCTGATCCAAGCTGGCACACCTTCTCCTTCCTCTCCTTTTTCCTCTGGTTGTTTTTGATTTTGTGTGGTAGACTGTATCAGTATAACGAATTCAGTCCTTCAGCAAATCATATACATGAATGTGTATATACTTAACTCTAACACTACCCCATCTTTCCTCAACATGTTGTATATAAGCCGTGACTTTGCATTTAATTCGTAGGCATTAACAAGTAAAATTGGCAGAAGGACTTGAGCCCAAGACAGAGGACGTGTCATAACTGAAGTGTCTGAATATGTGTTTTGACTCATCCCATCGGCTTCACAGTGATTATTTATTTTCAGTGAATGAGACTACTAAAAACTGGACTGAAACTAGGTTCTGTTACTGCCATGCATGGCTTTCTAATGTTGGGGCTTCTCCCTGGCACAACCATAACGTTGTCTTGACGATAATGTGATAGGAAAAGAGGAAGGAAACTGTGAGGCAATAATCCTACCTGTGTTTTCTGACTATGATCATAAATTTGGAACAGCTTTCTCTATTTTCTCTGGTGACGTTTAGGGTTCAGAAATGAAACAGGGGAAATGGATGATAGAATCTACATTTTTCAGCAGTCCTCAGTGTTCTATCTTTTATCATTATTTATTCTCTTTCTTTCCTATTTTTCTTCTTCTCTTGAAAAGGACCTGTTAATGCATATTATCAAAATAAGTGTGTGTGTGTGTGTGTATGTGTATATATACAGTTTTTTTCTTTTTTACTCTTAAGAATCAAACTTATAGAATTTACACGCTGATAAGAACAAGAACTGAGTCTCAACCAACCTCTTATTTTACATACAAGGGAACCGAGGCTCAGCTAAGAGACGCATTTTGGGTCATACAAGTTGGAACCCAGCTTGCTTTCTTTTTTTTTTTTTTTCGAGATGGAGTCTTGCTCTGTCACCCAGGCTGGAGTGCAGTGGAACAATCTCAGCTCACTGCAACCTCTGCCTCCTGTGTTCAACTGATGACCCTGCCTCAGACTCCCTAGTGTCTGGGAGCCCAGCTTTCTTGACTTTATATTGGGCTTCTACTAGCACATCTGGGACAGCATCATGGTGCTTAGGAAAAGACCCTTGTGCGTTCCACAGGAAAAGAAGACTCAATACCGTCTCTTCTAAAATTCTAAATGTCTTAAGGCACATTCCTTTTTAACAATCAAAAACGAATGCAGGCTGGCGTAACTGTTGTTTCAGATTGCTTCACGTATCTCTGGTTCCCAAGTAATGTTTTTTTTATTACTTTGACTTTCATTTCCCTTCTTTATAGATTTGGGTTAGTATATATTATGTTGCCTTGTTGGGCTGTTATTATACATCAAAACTGGCATAAATCCAGAGGCAACAAATTAGAAATATTGACTTTTCTGCTGGGCTAATAAAAACGATGGTATGTGAGTTAACAAATGTAGTTTTAATTTTATAACAAATGTAACAGTGTGAGCCAGGGAGATGGCTGAAAATACAAGAAAAGGAAACCTTTCTAAATTGTAAGAATGAGAAAAAGAAGTGATGCATAAAGAAATGTCAGCCTGACTTTTAACACGGGTAACCTCCTAAAACAAAATTTAGAAGGCCACTTATGCACTGTTCTCTATGGAAAAATAATATATAAATTGGAAGGCTCCCTTTTCCCACTAACACATATAATATCCTTAGAAACAATAATTCCTCAAGGGGATGACATAACTGTATTACTGATTTCTCAGTTTTTGAGCAGCAGCAATTAGATAAACTTGAAACCAGTGGCTATAATCCTCAAGGTTGGATCTGATTAATAAAGCGAGGGATAGCCTGCTGATTCTAAAATAAAAAGCTAAATAAATACATGTTGCCATTTTCAGCAATAAAGTAATAAGCAGTTTGCAGTAAATGTGATTGGCATAAAACAATGTAGAAAATAATGTCAAATACATTCAGGAAACAGCTATTGCTGTCAAATTTGCAAAATAGGATGGTGCTTCCACAAACGTCTCTATAATTTAAAGCTACTGAAATAAGTTGGCAGATATGCTAACAAATTATTCAAGCCATATTTAAATTGTGTACCTAACTCCTCAATAGCATATTTATTTAATCAAAGCATGATCATTTCTGACAATTACTTTTATAAACTTTTATAAAATATACCAGAAAATAGCAGCAGACATGTATTACCTAAGTCACATAAGCACTGAGAATGCTGACACAGCTATTCAAAACAGCAAAGGAACAGGAAGAGGCTAGCGCATTAAGACACTGCCAAACACTTTCTTAGCAGGTAAATGCCTGGGATAATAATAGATGAGTACAAAGGAAAGTATGGGGAGGTTATTAAATTATACTGCAAGGATCTAAAGCTCTGGTGCGGCATCTTTGACTAGGTCTATACATTCTCCAGAAGAATCATAATACAATGTGCTCTGTTTGGGTGAACAATCGGAAGCAGCCTGTCTATTAGGAGGTGGGAATTCAAAAGCCCTCAGGAGCTAGGCAGATAATACGGATGAGTAGTGTGGTCTGCGGGGACGGGCAAACTGGAAAGCAATTGCCCAGGATAAGGTGGCTAATGGAGCCAATTATCGCTGTGCCAGAATGCAAGCCCAGGATTGCCAGAGCTTCTGGTTCTTCAAAAAAGAGCCAGAAATTAAGATTTTCCTGTGAAGTGCACATAATTGTCAGTGTTGCAACTAAGTTATTAAAAACAACAACAAATCTAAGGAGGACTAGATTCAAGATGGGAGCCACGTGTTTGCAAACTCCTAACGGTGTAATGACCTAACCAGGATATCTGCATATTCTATGTAGACTGAACCATGGTCACCAGATGAACAAATGGCCAAAACTATTCTGAAAACAATTATACTAGGAACAGTCACCCAACCAGAGTACATACTGGGCATATGGGAATAAGAAATAAGAATTTCTAGGCCGGGAACAGTGGCTCACACCTGTAATCCCAGCACTTTGGGAGGCCGAGGCAGCCGGATCACCTGAGGCCAGGAGTTCAAGACCAGCCTGGTCAACATGATGAAACCCCATCTCTACTAAAAGTGCAAAAACTTAGCTGGGCATGGTGATGGACACCTGTCATCCCAGCTACTCAGGAGGCTGAGGTGGAAGAATTGCTTGAACCTGAGAGGCGGAGGTTGCAGTGAGCCGAGATCGCATCACTGAGCTCCAGCCTGGGCAACAGAGCAAGACTCTGTCTCAAAAAACAAACAAACAAACAAACAAGAATTCCTTACCTATAGAGGGAACAATTCAGGTGACTTGCTCCTGGTTGTTTAGTTGCTTGACTCCTGTCCCTCACTTCCTTTTTCTGTAAAATGGAAACAATGGTAGTACCTACCTCTTAGGGTCATTGTGAGGATTAAATGAGTTATTTATATCAAGCACTGAGAACAGTGCCTAGGGTAGAATAGGTACTTGCTAACTGTAACCCGTTATTACTCTTACTATGAACAAAATGCTGGTGTGTTTCTTGAATGTTAAAGGCAAGATGGCATTTCAGAATGGAGCAACTCAGTGGAACAACATTGAAAAATGCCTGTTGCAGGGTAACTGGTGGCAAAGAAAAAATAGCAGCAAGATAACCAAGTAATTGTGCTATGGAGAGTTGGGAAGCCGCTGGGAGGGTAGAAGAAATAGTTCAAAGTGACAGTGAAGCACAGCTTCAAACAGCCCTCCTTTGGACAAGGAAGCAATGATCACGGTAGACAGGTTGGCTTGGCAAGCAGGAGTTAGTCATTATCTGGTCATGTATATGTATCTGTCTGGGACTGAGGGTTCTTGGCTCTTTTTGTGGGCTTTTGGGAAGCCCATTTTTTCTGTTTCTTTGTTTTGGTTTCTGTTTGTTTGTTTTCTTGCTTGCTTGTTTTCTCTAAGACTCTTTACACGTCTGAGAGACAGAGATGAACAGTGACAGGTTCTGAAAAGTCAAGAAAGTCTATAGATGTGCGCAATAGGAAAAGTACTATTGTATTGCCTGCATTTATTTTCCAGCCACACTTCACAGATACAGCCTTGGCTACTGTTTTCAAGCACTGGTCTAAAAACTAAGAATACTCTCCAGTTCATTTCTCCAGGTGGCGAACCTGAGGAGGGTGGAGGGGGCCGTATAGAGGAGACCAAAAGAGATGTGTCGTACTTTTATTAAAATCCACATCTATAAGCATTCATATAAATCAGGGGTCTGCAAATTCATATAAATCAGGGCTGATTCATATAAATCAGCCCTGAGGCTGGCTCATGGCTTGCTTTTGTAAGTCTGGTTTTTACATTTTTAAAGAATTGTGTGTATATATACATACATATACACACACACACACACACACACACACACACACACACACACACAAAACAATGACCATACATGGCTCACAAAGTCTGAAATATTTACTGCCTGGCCCTTTAGAGGAAAAGTTTGCTGACCCTTGAGAATGGTGACTACATGTTTGTCATTTTCACTTCCTATTAGATTAAAAGGAGCATTGGTTTTCCTTTATAACTTGATGCAACTAAGCTATAATTTAGAGGCAAGTCACCATTCTTATTTGAACTTTGTCCTTGTTCATATGTTATTTCTTTTTAACCAGGTGGCAGAAAAATGCCCAAGCGGATTTTTTTAAAAATGTACCTTCTATTGTACCCTGTTGTCTTAAAGAAAATGCAGTTCAGTTATCCAAGTGAGACACTTTAGTTTTGATGGTATGTACATGCTGATTTACCACCAGGATGGCCGGTTCTTGCTTGGTTGTAAAATTATGGCACAAATACTTTTCATTGATCGCAATTTAACAGCCAATCAAGACACAGCTTCATCCCACGATTTCACTGTGCCTTTACAATTGAGAAGAATAGCAGCTCTAATGGCTACTATTATGGCTATTGTGTTTTGGGAGATGAACTCAGAGACAGTGCTGGAGCAGGACAAGTTTTATAAATGTCTTCAGCCAAGGACATTACGGAAAGAATTATGTAACCTCACAGGATATAAAGATTTTGCCGTAACTTTTCACTCACTGGAATCTCCTCTAGCCCATAAAATGTGTTGTGTTCACAGGAGACTTTGCAACAGAATACTTCTTAGGATTATTGTTTTCAGAGCCAAGAAATAGATTCTGAGAAGAGAAAAAAAAAATAGGTCTTTTAGATCAGAATCAGAATGATTTATTTTTAAATAACTAGTTTGCAGTTTGAAAGCAGATTTCAAATTTTCTATGATCAAAAACTCAAAAATATATTAACCTTTGATATATTTTTGAGACTATCTTGATGCACTTTTCCTCTGGTCTCTGTGTCGTCAGTGAGGCACTCACATTTTGTTGATTTTTTTGTCTTTTGAATTTAATTATCTGTTGATACCTTTGTGAGCAGTCAAGTGCTTTAGCTCTCTCTTTTTATCATTTCAACTCTTTATAGTTCCATTTTCAGAAAACATCCAGATTCCCAATGATTCAAAAAGTGATTTATAAGCCTTAAATTCCATTTTATGCAGGGAGGAAAAAGTGCTTAATACACAGTAATATCATATAAATTACTTTGATTCCTCCTGATATTTTACTCCATTTGGGGGATTTTATTTTTACTTTTCTCATCTACCAACAAACGATGCTAAATTTCAGTCGTTTGGATGAGCATATCATTAGAATCGAGGCTATTTTATAACATTAGAGCACAAGGGATTAAGAATGGTATATCCTTTTTTCATCATTACACATATGTGTTAGTAAGAATTTCTAACCATCACATTTCTATTACTGAAATTGATTATTTATGCACTTGCACCAGATTCCAACCAGGAAGCAATATCCGCTGTGTAAGCCATACTAACTCAATTAGACCCAATTGTCTACAGCCACAATCTCCATCAGTTACAACCCAACTCCCCCTCCCATGCTTGCTAAATATCCAAACAATTACAAACAAAGCAAGCAATGCTAATTCAATCAAGAATGTATCCAGCTTTCTGTTCCTTCCTCACATACATTTATATGTCTTTATATTGGAAATTGAAGTTTAGACTAAGGACAGAGCTGTTCTATTAGATGCATATCTACACACCTCCCTCTCTCTTGTTAAAGTCATCACAAATAATCTGAAATAATGGCCTTGAAGTGACATTGGACGCATTTTACCTGAGATGACCTCACCAATCAGTCCTGAATTAAGTAGCTCAACACACTATTGTTGATGAGATTTTGTTAAACTCAATAAGAATTTCTAGACCAGTGCCTTAAACTCAGATGCCTCCAGAGGCCAGGCCAGTAAGGGGAATTAATAGACAATAAGGAGTAGTGAGCATGGAGGTCAGAGGGTAGGCACCTACTCCAAAAGATGGCTTGAGGCTGGGTACTGTGGCTCGTGTCTTTAATCATGAGGCCAGGAGTTTGAGACCAGCCTGGGCAACATAGTGAGATCCTTGTCCCTTAAATTAAAAATGAAAAAAATTAGCCAGGTGTGGTGGCATGAGCCTGTGGTCCCAGCTACTTGGGAGGCTGAGATGGGAGGATTGCTTGAGCCAGGAGGTCAGCACTGCAGTGAGCTATTATTGTGCCACCACATGCCAGACTGTGCAACTGACTGAGACTTATTATCTCAAAAAAAAAAAAAAAAAAAGAGAGAGAGAGGGAGGAAGGAAGGAAGGAAGGAAGAAAAGAAAGAAAAGAGAAGGAAGGAAGGAAGGAAGGAAAGAAGGAAGGAAGGAAGGAAGGAAGGAAGGAAGGAAGGAAGGAAAATAAAAGATGGCCAAGTCTTTGTTTTCCCTGAGAAACTAGAAATCTGGGTTTTATGTGGAATTGACAAATAATACAAAATTTGTATTGTAAAAATAAAATAGTGTCAGTCCAATTCTAACTGGTTTGCAAACTTTGGTAGATTTTTGCAGATAACTTTGGTAGACGTTTGCAGATAAAATATAAAATCTGCTCTATCCAGTCCCAAAGGGGAAGCCGACAGACACACAAATAATAAACACAAGAAAAAATGTGATAAATGTATGTGTTGAGCCACACAGATCATTAAAGTTAAGGTATACACAGAAGGAGAAATGACTTCAAATTAGGAATGATCTCATGAAAAGCGGGGCATTTGATCTGAGGCGTAAAGAATAAACAAGATGTTGAAATGCAGATACAGAGGGAAAGGCAATTCCGGGTGGTTGAAATAAATATAGGATAAAGATGTGGAGAGTGTTGGGTGTAGTCACAATGAATTAAAAAGATCGCTTTAACTAAACTTTGGGGCAAAAGAAGTCGAAAGTGGATGCCTGGCGTGGTGGCAGGCCCCTGGAGTCCCAGCTGCTCAGGAGCCGGAGGCAGGAGGATCCCTTGAGCCCAGGAGTTTGATTCCGTCCTAGACAACATTGCCAGAGACCTGTCTTTCTGGAGGAAAAAAAGGAGGTCAGAACAAATACCTGTATCTGGGGGAGCCTGTGACAAAATTCTAAGTGCCTTTTCTCACCCTTCCCCAATTCCCTACCTCACTCTGCTGGATTTTTGTCTCTCCCTGTCCCCTGATTCTCCTCCATCCAGCCTCCTGTGGGTCTTCATAAGCACCTGCTTCTCTCTGCCCCTGCTGCCATCATACAGCCTAAAG
This sequence comes from Macaca fascicularis, assembly GCF_037993035.2. Taxonomy (NCBI): domain Eukaryota; kingdom Metazoa; phylum Chordata; class Mammalia; order Primates; family Cercopithecidae; genus Macaca; species Macaca fascicularis. The sequence continues at coordinate 186,590,918 of NC_088379.1, forward strand.
CTGCACCTGCAGCAGCCTCCTAAGAGTTCTGCTATGGTCACACTTGCTCCACAGAGTTATCTGCAAATGAAAACCTGATCATATGAACATCCTTCCCCAACAAAAAGCTTCACCAGCCTACCTACCTTCATTGACTCAATGACTTTCCATTCCTATTAAGATGAAAACCCAAATCCTTTAACCTTCACACAAAACCTTTACCACCACTCCACCCCCTCCAGTGTCCCCTCTGACCCGTCCGCGTGCTGCATGGCACTCTCCTCTTAAAGTATAGACCACATTGGCCATCTCTACCTCCCTGCAGTGGAAGCCCCTTACCTCAGGCTTCCGTCTACTTGTAGTTCCCAGTCTCTGTAGCCTTCTCCCAGAGCCCCCAATATTTTGCCTTCATTCAAATGCCCACTGAAACGTCACATCCTCAGGGAAGAATTTCCTTTTGGAATCCGCAGACTAGCTCCTGTTTTGAGGTTCTGTTCAGAGTTTCTATGCTCTCAACATTCAATTGATCCTTAAAAACAAACGTGTGTGCGCACGTGTGTGTGTGTGGGTGTCTCCCAACAAACTTGTTCCCTACACCATGAGGGCTGAGAGGATAAATATCTCAGTGCACATGTCACCCATTTGCAGCGGACCCTTGTCAAAGCTCTGCTGTGGAATTTGATGGAATCTGGGGGCTTAATTCTGAAGCAATAAAGAGATGGAAATTTCCATGTTTAAACCTTTTCTCATCTTGTTTCCTTTCTCTAATTTGTATTGATGACATTTATATTGACATAAAGTTTCTAATCCTAATTCTCCGCCTATTCAGCTCTCCATCTGTGGAAGAATAGCCTAATCTCTTCTCATCTCTTTCCCTGTAAAATAAGAGTGATTGCACCCGGATTCAGAGTCCCTTCCCTAACCCACCCTCCAATATTTTCAGGTAACAGTGAACGTTACAAACCTGCGGTATCATTTTAGGGAAATCATTCAGCCTTTTAAATATTTATTTCCCTCATCTGTAAAATAAGAACATTATAAATTAAATGTAATATGTATGTATAAAGAACTTGATAAAATATGTGGTCTGTAGTACGTAATCAATAATTAGCAGTTTGTTTTTTCCCTTTTCAGTTCAGTTTTCTGAGCCCATAAATTCTTATACCTGCTTATGAATCCCATATGTCACTGAAGCCCCAAGGAGCTGTGTTTACAATAGTTACATCTGTCATCCCCATACCTGTGTCTTGAGACAAACTGGATCTTAATTCTGCCCTTTATTTCCTCCCTGATTCTACTGCCTGTCTCTTCTACTTTTGACCATCCTCACCCCCAGCCTAAATATTACATGCTGTGATTGAACGTTCAAATGTTTGTGCCCTTCCAATCTCATGTTGAAATTTAATTGCCTTTGTGACAGTATTAAGAGGTGGGAGCTTTAAGAGGTGATTGGGCCACGAAAGCACCACCTTCCTGGGTGGCTAAATGCCTTTTAAAAGTGGCTTCTTTGCTCTTCCACCCTCCTGCCCTGTGAGGAACAGCATTCCTCCCCTTCAGCGCATGCAGCCTTCAAGATGGCATCTTGGAAGTGGAGACTAGGCCCTCACCAAGCATCAGACCTGCCAGTGCCTTGATCTTGGAGTCCCGGGCCTCTAAGAACTGTAAGAAATGAATGTCTGTCCTTAGTAAATTACCCAGTTTCACGTGTTCTGTTATAGCAACACAAAACAGATGCCACATCATAGGAGAAGCTTCCTCACGGATGGATCATATTTATAACTGATTCATTTTTGTATAAAGTCTTATTTCAGGTCTTTCTCCAAGGTTGGACTGTATCTGTCTTGTCTATCACTGTCAGGCACACGGTGTAGATATTCCATCAATTAGTCACTGTTAACTTTCATTCACCACAAATGCTCCTCCTTCACAAGGCCTTCTCCTGTTCCCCCCGTTCTTTCTGGGAGGTTTCCATCTCAGATACCTGATAGTTTTTCATTTATAATTCTACCATGGCATCTGTTCTTTTCCACCCTACGTTGTAGTTATTTGTAAGGATGTATCTTTCCTCTTACTAGACAAATTGCAAATTCTTCAGCAGGAGAGAGCACGACTTCTTCACCTTTCCGTCACTTTGACTATGTTTGAACAATAGTGTGTCTTCCATAAATATGGATAAGTAAACAAAAATTAAAAAGAAATAATGTATTAAATGTAATAATTACTTACCTAAGACATGTTACCAATCCTAGGAACACTTTTTCTTTCCTTTTTTTCTTTTTGAGATGGAGTTTCACTCTTGTCGTCCAGGCTGGAGTGCAATGGTGCAATCTCCACTCACTGCAACCTCCGCCTCCCAGGTTCAAGAGATTCTCCTGCCTCAGCCTCCTGAGTATCTGGGATTACAGGTGTGCACCACCATGTCCAGCTAATTTTGTATTTTTAGTAGAGATGGGGTTTCTGCATGTTGGTCAGGCTGGTCTCGAACTCCTGACGTCAGGCGATCTGCCCACCTCAGCCTCCCAACGTGCTGGGATTACAGGCATGAGCCACTGTGCCTGGCCAGTCCTAAGAACATTTCTATCATACCTTCCAGTATGGGATTATTTTTCTTTCATAATCATCAAAAGAATATTATTGGGAATACTTCTAGATGTCAAATTAGTACGTTCCCACCTGAATGGGAGTTAAAGTTACATGATGTGAAATTGTATGCTGAATTTAAATAGTAATCAAGGTTGTAGTGAGTCCCTGTGGCTTCAGCCATTCAGTAGGAGGATATTCAGAAACTAGAGGAGAACTATATCCCATAATCCCCTAGGGGAAGTGACTCCATGACACAAGGATGTATTTGTGGCTAACAAGATACAAAGAGCCGATTTTTCACTTCCTAATGTAAACAGTTTCAATCTAGGTATAGTGTTTCCCGTGGGAGCTCCCTAAATATTTTAACAAAAGGATGAGAACACTGAGGATAGAAAATCCACCACTGACTTCCAGTGCCTAACCACAGATAAAAAATTGATTACATTTCTGTTGGTTTGAGAGGTTTCCAGATAACGATTTTTTATTTCTAAACTGTGGCTGGTCACTGAAATTGTAAGCGGATGTCATGCCACCTACCTTGCAGCGAAGGACTGTAGCAAAATCAATATGCCATAACTCTTCATTCACAGATGTCCATGGGTGGGAGCATATAGATAATGAAGTTTATTTATTTGAGTAGACACTGCTGTCACTAAATAATGGGTCTCAAATAGGTTTTTGCTGCCAAATAGTTTGATGACATATGGCATTTTCAGATAGGTCATTATATTACTGATTGAGGAGCAGAGCAATATTTAAATAGGAAAAAAACTCTAGTAGAAGCATTCAGGTTAGGAGGCATGGAGAAGGATACTTTCTGTAATCTCTTTTTAAAAATAAAACCTCACTGGCAATCCGAGATGTCTACCTATCTATTTTGTCTTGCATCTGCAGCAAGGCACATGCTCAAAATACAGAAATTTATTTTCTTAAACAGCTAGATGCCTGCCTACATATTCCCTTCAATTCATAAAGAAATTGCATGTGAAAATGGGATACAAGCCAGCGAGCAAGTGAACAGCTCAGAAGCTGAGTGTATATTGGTATGAAATTTGAAAACACACGTGGGTTGGCTCTGAAACACTTTTTTTCCACAAACCACAAAATGGAATTCTATTACGATCACATACTGGATACACACAAGGAGGTATACTTGCTTCTCAGGGCTAATGGGGATTCAACAGCTACAGGATAACACGTCCCATCATCATTTTCACTCACAGGTGAAGGATATTCTAGATGAGATGTGTCAACAATTAGACAAGGAAGTTCCTATTAGCATGTAAGCAATTTCTACTTTGTAAGGGAGGGAAGAAAAGCCACGCCAAAAATGTGACATACACCGGAGAGAAAAATACTCAGTCTGAAAGTTACTGTTGATGTGGCTGATAAAAACATCTTGACATTTGAGTCTTTTAACTGCCAGTTTATCACTGGAGTGGCTTCAATGATTAGTTCACTTGAAGAAGCAAACAAAGAAAGAAGTTAAAAAGAGTCACTTCCCATTCAGATGGGCAGAAAACAAACATATACTTACAAGGAAAGTGAGCATTTCTCTGGGGAATTGTGACCACAGGGCATTATTCAAATTTGAAAAGGACCACTGCACAGCAGAGTGGAGTGAATAACATAGATTTCATTGTTAAAGTATAATGGCTCTGGGGCTTTTTGACCATATGCCATGAGTAATGTCAAGTATATTTTGAATTTTATAGAACCAATAAATGCTTACATATAATTATCACAATTATCCATGGTTCAGGTGTTTGTATAAACAGGTGTCTCTGTTTGCGACTCATTGGTTCAATTGTGTATTGCCCTGAACTACTTACAGAGTTGGACATCCCTGATTCAACTTCATTATCCACCAATTAGCTTCCTGTGCTAAAGAAAAAATCGTATTTTACCAATACACCTTACACTTATGAAGGTGTGGAAGGTTGCGTGATGACCTGCAAAGTTGTTTGCATCCTAATCCCCAGAATCTACAACTGTTACCTTACATGGCCAAAGGTATTTAAATTAAGGATCCTGAGAAGGGAAGAGGATCCTGGCTTATCCGGGGGTGGGGATTGTAATCACAAGCGTCCTTATAAGCAGGAAGCAAGAATCTCCAAGGCAGCTCAGGTTATGTGAGAAGCAGAGATGAGAGCGATGAGGCCCTGATCCCAGGAACGCAGGCAGCCTCTGGAATGGAGAAGAGGCAGGGAACACACTCTCTCCTGAGCCCCCAGAAGCCACTGGCCTCACTGGCACCTTCTTTTGTGCCCTTTAAAGCTCATTTTGGACTTCTCGCCTCCAGAACTGTAAGAGCGTACATGTGTGTTGTCTGAAGTCACTAAGCTTGTGATAATGTGTTATAGCAGCAATAAAAAACTAATACAAAGGTGGATCAAGAGGTAAATACATCATCTTCTCTGGGGTGGGGGAGGGGACAAAAAAAAACCAATGACAATTCATATAAAAGGGAAAAACACAGGATCCAGGACTGTGCACTGTGGGAGAAAAGCAGCATTCTCTAAAGCCAAACACAGGGGAGTTCAAAATTACTTTTTGTACTTACCAGTTATTTGACCTCCAGCAAGTCACTTACCCTCTGAACCTCAGTATCTGCAGCCATGAAGTGGGAATAACGACAACAGCTGTGTACTCTCCTCTGCGAAAGCAACAGGCAAGCAGGTTTCTGGCACCAGCACATTACCTGAAACATCTGGCACTCGGTAAATAATGAACGAATCTGAGTCCCCTTTCCTCTCTGTTTTAAAAAATCTAAAATTATTAGATTTCTCACTCATAGCTCCTGAATTTCTGCTGGAGGGTAGTGAGTGCAGTATGTTTGTGCTGTAATAGGTTTAGAATCAACAAATGTTTTTGTTGATTATGTTATTCATACAAGACCCTGCACTTAGACTTCGAAAGATAAAACTGTCCTTGGAACCCTATCCCTGAACGCTACGGAGTGCGGTCTGGTGAGAGAGATATATATGTGCAATGAACAAAATGTAGACAGAAAGAAAGTGATGTGAACAAGCATCCACAGGACAGAATCATGGCAGTGGCCTTTGAAGTGGGCCTTGAAGAAGGGGCATTATGTCCTCAAGTCAGATTTGCTTGAGGAAGTCTTGGGCTACGTGAACAGTATATGCAAAGCTGGGGACAGAGGCTGTTCAGGGAGCGGCACGTGTTCCAGTGTGGTTGGATCTGAGGAGTGTAGGAAGATGATGTAGCTTCCCAGCTTTCCTGGCCTGGGTGACTACGTGGAAATATCAATAGAGAGAGAGGCTGCTAGAGGAAAGATGAGTTATGAGGAAAGAGGGGATAGAAGAAAATGTGTCCAAATTTGGATGAGTTGATTTTGGGAGGCTGGCAGAAGCAGCATATGGAGATGTGCAGTAAGCAGCGAGAAATTTGGAGTGGGTTGAATTATTTTGACTCAAGAGATATGTCTGCCAAGCCAAATGTCCTTCCTATAAGCATATGAATATGCACTACAGAGTATTTTAGAGGTAGCAGCCTTGAAAATGGAAAGGATCACTTGACAGGCTATTTTTCTACCCTAAGAATTGAATACCTCTCTTCCTAATTATTCTTCTTTATGTATCTTGTGAAAATCTCACATATATTCACTGTTACTTTTGTTATATATACCTGTTCAGATAGCATCCAAAGATTCATCATGCATCTCTTCTCAATTATGGCCCACAGAAGTGGTAATGAAGACTGTATCTTCCCAACATTGGTTCCAACACTTTGGCCAAAAATTTCTTTTGGCATAAACTTATACAAGAGTTCTGAAAGCACTTTCAAAGTAAAGAAAATGCATTTTGAGTTAACTAGGTGTATTAGTCTATTCTCACGCTGCTAATAAAGTCATGCCTGAGACTGGCTAATTTATAAAGGCAAGAGGTTTAATGGACTCACAGTTCCACATGACTGGGGAGGCCTCACAATCATGATGGAAGACGAAACATGAGCAAAAGGACGTCTTACATGGTGGCAGCCAAGAGAGCTTGTGCAGGGGAACTCCTACTTATAAAACCATCAGATCTCATGAGACTTATTCACTACCACAAACAGGATGGGGGAAACCGCCCATGTGATTCAATTATCTCCACCTGGCCCTGCCCTTGACACTGGGGATTATTACAATTCAAGGTGAGATTTTGGTGGGGACACAGAGCCAAACCATAACACTAGGCCTGCAGAATACTCTGGATTTCATTGCCATGAATATCTAGACTGTGAGTTACTTGCACATTCTTCAAACACTAGATTGAGGGTGATTAAACGCAAATGTTTAATGTTTAGGGCAAATATTGCCTTTTGATGATGGTTGATTTCTTTTTTCTTAAAAACTGCATCTGGCTGGAGTTAACACATTTTTTTGTTGTTGTTGTTTCTTTTTTCCTCTTCATTCTCGCCACTAGGAACTAAGAGGCCTAGGTCAAAATGACACAAATCTGGCCAAATATTTTGGCTCACTTAAAGTGTCCTGAAAGTTTTTGGAGCTGGTGGCTTTCATTAAGCTTTGAGATATCATAGTAACAGTAACAACACTAACTAAACTTTGTTTTCTTTTCCAATATCCTAGAGTAACACTAACTACACTTTTTTCCTCCTAATATCTTAGAGTAGTTGTTGAGAATATCAGGTCATTGTTTTAAGGATAAGAAAACTAACATGAATGAAATGTTAGTTTTTCAACTGCTACTTTTAACTTTAGAAAAATTTTGGCTGATAATTAATGACTTTCTGATGCTACTTCAATGCTTATAAAGTAAAAATTAGTTATGCTCATTATTCATATTTATAGAGTTCAACCCAAAGGGTCTTTTTAAAAGACAACTTTTGTATATGTTTTTAAAAGCATCACAATGAGAGGATTCTAGGAGACAGTGGCTGGACTTTAATATTTCACTTTCTCTGCACTCTGAGTACCAATTTCTCTGCCTTTCCTATGTCCAGTAAATGCTGCGCTTGTAGACACATGAGTATCATTAATATTTTGGGCTCTGAAGGACAGCTGAGCTGGGGTCTTTGTCTAGTGTGGTCACATGAGAGGTTGAATGCCACCCTGGGCATTCACTGAGCGTGGATCAGAATTTCAGGGACGCAGAGGAATTTGGTTCACCCATGATCAGAGTCACAGTTTACAAATGACTGAAAAAATAGTCTTCCTGGCCCCAACAACCCAAGGAGAAGTCCTCTAATAGAACTAAAACGCCTGTCTCCCAGGGAAAGGAGAACGTGAATATACCTGAGTTGGGGGAAATAGCTGCCTCCTGGAGGCACCCAGCCAACCCACTGTGGAAGAGAATGGTCTACCTTCCATCTCTTGAAGATAACCTCTTAGTGTCTCCTTCAACATACCTTAACAAAATACCATAGACTGGGTGGCTTACAAACAACAGAAATGCATTTTTCACAGTTCTGGATGCTGGCAAGTCCAAGATGCAGGCACTGACAGATTCTGCAACGGGTGAGGCCCTGCTTCCTCGTTGACAGCCATCGCACTGTCACCTTACACAGTGGAAAAGGCAAGGGATCTCTTTGGGTTCTCTCTTGTAAGGGTAGCAATCCCATTCATGTTGCAGGGAGGGGTGGCACAGAGCAATAGGGAAGAGTGGAAAGCCAAAGAAACTGATCAACCACAAAGTGTCCAGGAAAACAGAGCCCTTGGAAGAGCTAGACCACAACTCTGAGCACTTAGGAATAATATGGGCAGTTAACAATCAAGCACGGTACTCAAAGCAACAACAAACAAAGCATCAAGCACGCAAGCATTGCATGCCTTAAACATCTCCAATAGGTTGTTTGAAGAAGAGAAAGGCAGTGTTGAAATCTAAATTAGTGGACTTAAATAAAGGTGGTTTTTATCTTAAACCCAGATCCAGCAGAGACAAATAAAAACATGAAGAAAAAGGTGTGAGACCAGGAAGTGAGATCCAAAAGACCAAAACACCAGTAAGGGGTAGTCCAGAAATGAAACAGATTTCAATGTAAAAAAGAAATATTAACCAAATTTTCAATGAAACCTGTAATTTGAGAATAGGGACAATGAGTTTCAGTGTCGCCTCTGAGGGAGGGGAATGCAAAGAAGAAAATTCGGGGAAAAAGACAAAGTATTCCTCCAAGCCTCATCTCCGGGAGGTAGAAGGAGATGAGGGAAGTGGTCAGCATCTTGTCTTCAAATAATAGTGGGTAAATATGTGTCTGAATAAGTGTTGGGAAAGGGGAAGCAACTGCAAAGGAAGAGAAAATTAGAGAACTTTCAATTAATAAGAAAAAAATGGGAAAAGAAAATAGTAGCTTGACGAAACATGAAAAACTAATGAAGAAGAAATATGTAGTGAAATATATACTACCATAAAGGATAACAAAGGGAACAAAGTCAAGTATTTCAATGATTACACTAACCATGCATAAAGAAGCTCATCCCATTAAAGGCTTTAGAGAAGGGTAAGAAACAAAATGGAGCCTTAAGCTGCTTACAAAAAAAGTATTGAAAACAGCAGTAAATTTGAAAATAAGGAAAAGGCAACGTGTACTAGTCACATGTAAAACAAAATAAATCAACAAGGGCAATACCAATGGTATATGGGTATGACTAGTGGACTTTAAGATGAAGAGCAGTATAAAAAGATACAATATATTGTATTATTATACAAAATTTGCATACAAAAAATATTAGCCATAAACCAGTATGGAACAAAATCCTTAGCAAATTTTAAACAATTAAGAATGCAAGGAGAACTTAATAAAAACACAAACTTCGTGAGCATTTTCAATAAACCTCTTTCAAGATTGGGCAGATCGGATAGACAAAAAATATGTAAGGACATAGAAGAGTTGGAAAATACAGTTAATAAACTTCACTGAATGGATATCTGCAGAGCCCCTCATAGGAAATAGATAGATTTTACAATACACTTATTTTCAGATGTGTGTGTGTGCATGTGTGTACGTGCGCGCATGCAGCAATTACAAAAATCCATAGTTTATTTGGGAAAGAAAAGCTGTAACACATTTTTTAAAGTAGAGATCTGACAGGCAACTTTTCCTGATCATAATCAAATGAAAATTATAAAATAATTTACAAAAAGGTGACCTTCCCAAAACATCTAGGCCCTATGCCCATAGCAAACATTTGGGACTAGCAACATCCACAATCAGAGCAGAAGCAGAAGAGAGGGAGGGAGGAGGAACTTATTTCATAAAGAACCAAAGCTCAAACATTTAGAAAGAACAAAAGTTCAAATAAAATGAACCTAAGAGAGACTGGATAAAGATAAAAATTGGTGCTAATGAAATGAAAAGCAAAAAGAGTAGAAAGTATAATTAAATTTTTAAAAGACCTATAAAATAGATAAACCCCTCAAGAGCCTGATTTAGGAAAAGAGAAAAAGGAAAATACATCTATTCAAGGTTAGGAATAAAAGAAGTGTAACAAGAGATGCAAAAGAAATTGGATTAAAATCATTTTAAAGAAATACAACGTACAGCTATGGCAGTCTGTGAAAGTGTAGAGGAGGTCAGGCATGGTGGCTCACACCTGTAATCCCAGCACTTTGGGAGGCCAAGGTGGGCGGATCACCTGAGGTCAGGAATTTGAGACCAGCCCGGCCAACATGGTGAAACCTCATCTCTACAAAAATACAAAAAAAAAAAAAAACAAAAAACAAACAAACAAACAAAACTATCTGGGCATGATGGCAGGTGCCTGTGATCCCAGCTACTTGGCAGGATGAGGCAGAAGAATTGCTTGAAACCTGGGAGGCAGAGGTTGCAGTAAGCCGAGATCATGCCAGTGCACTCCAGCCTGGGCAACAGAGTGAGACTCCCTCTCAAAAAAAAAAAAAAAAAAAAAAAAAGGTGTAGAGGAAACGAAGATACATTAACAAAGTGAAAATGGCCTAATAGGTCCCCCCAAATGGGGGAAACTTGAATACATAAGATACTAGAAAAATATAGAGGTTGATTAAAATACAGTCCACATCTCCTTTGACAGTCTTGTTGGTACTGCTCTGACCAGTAGGAAGAGAGCCTCTACTGATCACACAGCTGGGAGACCGAAGGCTGTCATTTTCCAAGAAATAAGCAGAGGGTGGGGGTTGCTTCTTAGAAATTTTCAGAAACTCAGATTTAGAAAATCTAAATTAAAAATCAAATTGGTCTCATTAGAGCATTTTTGAATATGTGTCTCACAGCCAAAAGTAAGTCTTCAGAAACATTAAAACTGTGAAAAACAAACCTGTGAAAACCCAGGCATTCAGAGCTCTTTCTCAGAATAGCATGCTTTATATTGCTATTGGAATGAAAGAGCATCAATGCTCCGAGATTCAAATGTGCCATAGTAAATGTGCTTCTAAAAACTTACGGGTAAATCAAAATTTGTTCATTCATATCTTTCCATTGATTTGCATGATCATTGCATCTTTTTTTTTTTTTGAGTTGATAATGCCTGCTAACATTTTTGTTTCAAATTTCTCTCAGCCCCTGTGTTCATGTAGTTAATGAACTATAAAACGTTTCCACTCATAGTGACCTCAGCAACCTGTGTCCTGTCTTCTCAATGTGAGAGATTGGGGCCATCTTCAGAGCCTGCATCGGAGTGCTCCATTCTGCGCAGCCCTCCACAATCTTTGAGGAGCAGGTAAACCCCTCACAGACAAACCAACAAAAATCAAGGCTTATTCCTCTATTCATTTTCCACTTGCCACTTATCACACCTGACATTTTGCTTTTTAAAATCTTATTATTAAGAACTGGAGTCAAAGGAAAACTCTATCTCCTACTGTCTTGACGGTCTTCGGTAATTTACTTAGGCTCCCTGAGCCCAGTTTCCACATTTAGAAGCTATAAATAATAAAGCCTGCCTTTTTGTCAGGTTCTTATAAGGATCAAAGTTTAAAAGGAACAACATATGTGAAACTGGTTTGCAAACTGTAAATATGACTACTCTACCTCCATCTGGCTTTCTTGAAGCCACCCACGACATCACATGTCTGAAACTGAATTCATTATCTTCTCCCATCAACTGGGTCCTCTGCTGATTTCATATCTCAGTTCATAATGCCACCCGTCTACTCTATTCATCCCCGGCCCCTCCCTCCTCTCTTCCCCATCCACTAGGCCAAGAAGTCTTGTAGATTCTAAGAAATATTTTGAAAATGGAATCACTTTTATGCATCGATAATGTCATTGCTTAAGTGATAGTCTTATCCTCTCTTGGCTAGATTATGGTCATAACTTGCCGAATACTTTTTTGGGGACAAAAGTAAAAGTAACTAACATATATCTGGTAATATCACTAATACTCTCAATCATCCTATGAGAGATAGTTTCTCATTTTATAGGTAAGTAAACTGGGGCTACAAAAGGTTAAGCATCTTGCCCAAGGTGCACGTGCAAAGTGTATGTCACAGTTGGCTTTGAACTCAGGACTCCACTCTAAGTTCATGCACCTTTCGCTATGCCATGCTGCATCCAGAGAGTACACAGGGCTGCGGCTGCTGCCTCCTCATGAGCTCTGTAGGTATTCAGTAGTTATATAAAAGTTTAGGATTACTTTAGATTGAATATTGAGTACCTTCTACCTATGTTGATTACTCTCCTCCAGGGCTTCTCAACCTTGGCACTATGAACATTTGGAGCTGGATAATTCTTTATTGTGGGGGCCACAGGGAGCTTTATAGGAAGTTTCCTCGGTATCACTTGTAGCTATCCACTGAATGCCAATAGCAACCTTCCTACCTTTGTGATAACCAGAAATATCTGCAGACATTGACAAATGTCCCTTGGGGAGATGAAGCAAAACTGCCTCTGGTTTAGAACGACTGCCCTACTCCTAAACATCTCCTGGTCCCTGTAGATTGTGCTTTTTAACCCACACCTAGTGATGAAGACCCAAGGGCTGCTATAGTCAGAATGTGTGTTCCCCAAAATTCATGTGTCAGAAACTTAATCTTCAATGTAACAGTACTGGGAGGCGTGCCCTTAGGGAAGTGATTGGGTTACAAAGGCTTACCCTCATGAATGATATTAGATGCACTTATAAAAGGGTCTGATGCACGCCTGTAATCCCAGCACTTTGGAAGGCTGAGGCGGACGGATCACGAGGTCAGGAAATCGAGATCATCCTGTCTAACACAGTGAAACCCCGTCTCTATTAAAAATACAAAAAAATTAGCAGGGCATGGTGGCGGGCACCTGTAGTCCCAGCTACTCAGGAGGTTGAGGCAGGAGAATGGCGTGAACCCAGGAGGCGGAGCTTGCAGTGACCTGAGATTGTGCCACTGCACTCCAGCCTGGGCCACAGAGCGAGACTCTGTCTTAAAATAAAAAATTTAAAAAAATTTAAAAAGGGTCTAATGGAGGGAGCTCATCCTTTTTTGCCTTTCTGCCTTCTTCCACATGAGGATGCAGCCTTCAGGGTGCCATCTTGGAAGCAGAGACCAATCCCTCACCAGATGCCAACCTGTTGGCATCTTGGCCTTGGCCCTCCCAGCCTCTAGAACTGTGAGAAATAAATTTCGATTGTTTGTAAATTACCCAGTCTGCTATATCCTGTTATAGCAGCACAAACAGACTTAGACAAGGGCCAAAACTGCCTGTGGGTAGAGGTTTTACAAAGTCCAGTGTTTGTAGTGGTTTGTTGCTGGTCTCTTTGGTCCTGATATCTGCTTTGGACTTTCCTTCTAGCAAATTATCTCCCTCATTCCTTAGTTCAAATCATTTTATCCTTGACTCAAAGACTTACTAAGAGACCCACATTGTTTTCTAGTTTAGCTTAGTTGTACTATTCTTCTAGGATTGAAATACTTCATCTTGCTTTTCTCAGTCCTTCAGACATGAGTTGTGATGGTCAGTTTTGGCTGAGGATAGTCCCCAGTTATTCACTCAAATTATATTCTAGGTGTTACCATAAAGGTATTTTGTAGATGTTAATTAAGTCCATAATGTTAACTTTAAGTATAGGAGAATGTTTTTGATATTCTGAGTGAGCCTGATTCAATCAGTTGGAAGGCCTCAAAAACAGAATTGAGGCTTCCCGGGAGAATAAATTCTGCCTGGGGACTGCAGGTTCAGCTGACAAATGTTCCAACTTTAAACCTTCTCTTCCTGATGGCCTGCCCCACACACTGTGGTCTTGCTTCACCGAGCTACATTGCCATATATGCCAGCTCCTTGCAGTAAATCTCTATTTCATTTTTATATGTATTTTAAGTTCTGGGGTATGTGCGCAGGATGTACAGGTTTGTTACATAGGTAAATGTGTGCCATGGTGCAGTAAATCTCTTTTTTTTTTTTTTTTTGAGACAGAATTTCACTCTTGTCACCCAGGCTGGAGTGCAATGGCGTAATCTCAACTCACTGCAACCTCCACCTCCTGTGTTCAAACGATTCTCCTGCCTCAGCCTCCCAAGTAGCCAGGATTACAGGTGCCTGCCACCACGCCTGGCTAATTTTTTGTATTTTTAGTAGAGATGGGGATTCACCATGTTGGCTAGGCTGGTCTTGAACTCCTGACCTCAGGTAATCTGCCCGCCTTGGCCTCCCCAAAGTGCTGGGATTGCAGGTGTGAGCCACCACACCTGACCAGTAAATCTCTTAATATGTATCTCCTTCTGGCTTGTTTCTCTGGTTGAACCTGACTAATAATATGTGAGTCTTGCCCATGAAGATCATGGCCATGGTTAGGTCCCAGCTATCTGTTTTTAGAACTCCCCTTCATTACCATCCACCTGCCTCTGGCTCTTCACTTGCCGATGAAGGTGAGCCCTGAAGGACCTCTCTGACACCAATTACCTCCCTTCCTGGCTATGCCTCTTGTCATCTACCATGAGAGTCCTTCTGATGTCTGCACAGATCTGCCAAAACTACCTCCTCTAAATGATGGGTCTGTCCATTCTCAAGATTTTTTGACCCCCAATCTGCCTAGTCCCACCCAAAATGTGATCCAACTACTAATGCCACATGAATAAATAAAACAAGTTAATTAGAAGTTCCATAGAAAGAATAAAAGTAATTAATAGGTTATTCAATATATTTCACCCCTGGAAAGGGAGAAAGAGCACAGGCAAAGAGGTGACAGTTTCTTGCTAATGTATTCCCATAACCATGGAGAGCAGATATGCTGTAATCTCATTGACATGCCATCAGGATTGTTCATAATTTTCCATACGAAAATTCTGTGCCACCTAGAACAGCAGTCCTCAACTTTTTTCGCACCAGGGACTGGTTTCATGCAAGACAATTTTCCACAGATGGGGGGTGAAGGGGATGATTGTGGGATGAAACTGTTGCACCTCCGATCATCAGGCATTAGATTCTCATAAGGAGCACTTGACCCTAGATCCCTCCCATGTGGAGTTCACAATAGGGTTCACGCTCCTGTGAGAATCTAATGCCACAGCTGATTGACAGGAGGCGGAGCTCAGGCCATAATGCTCACTTGCTCTCGGCTCCCCCTCCTGATACGCAGCCCAGTTGGTAGCAGCCTGAGGACCAGTACCATTTCTTGGCCCAGGGGTTGGAGACCCCTGATCTAGAAGTAACTGTGGTTCTCAAAATTTTTATCGACAAAAACAGTAATTGGAACAATATTGCCTTTTCAGTTTCCCAGCTTCTATGAGTAGTTAATGCTAAAAAAAATAAAATCCCTTAATGAATGCAACTCTTTAATAAATTAGGTGTATATAAAGTACATTTCATGAAATGGGTTTCACCGGGATTGGAGTCTGTATACAGAAGATGAGTGGCCATCCAGAGCTGTGATGCTTGGAAGTTGTCCAGGAGGGGTGTGAGGCATCTAGGGAAGAAGGCTTGGAGCAGCTCCTAACTCCGTGGCTGTGAGATCCATACCCTTGACTGTGCTTTCCATATCAAATAGGGCAAAGTCTCCTCCGCTGTTCAAGTGATTTATTTCCTAGAACAATTCCGCTTTGTTTTTGGCTGACAGGGTAAACAGATGAAAGAGAAATTTTATTATTATTAAATTATGAAGCAAAAGACTCCCATAATTTGGGCTATTTTTATTTCTGTGTATATTTTCACAGTAGATTAAGTACAAGAAACTTTTTCATATTTTCTTAGTTGCAATGATTAGTAGTAATGGGCACATTTAACTAGAAATTTTCTTTAGAAACACACACACACCCCACACACACAGTAGTTTAGGATAAAAAGCCTTCACCCCTCAACATCAGCTCTGATTTACTGTTTTCTTTACACCATGTGCCATGGCTCACAAAAGCATAAGTTAAATATTTGCAAGGAAAACATGCAATCCCATAGCGAAAGCACCACCGCTGTAAATATTTTCATGTTCTAATGGGGGCCTTGGGGTGTTGTTCTAGGAAACAATATCCCTTTCTTATGTGCTAGAGATAGAGAACAGGGGGTTGGGGCCTTTCCCCCCACGGGGTTAGCTTTTTCTTGAATGCCAGTGGCAGCACATGTGGTTCAGAGGCTCATGGTTTTCCCTTACATATTTTATATCATCGTCTTTTAAAAAATTCTTCCCTCCTCTAGAATTTTAGACTTCCTTCGACACAACCTAAATTTTAAATTTATAAGTGTCTATGTTGACACTTTAAAGAAAAGTGGAATATAGACTGCCATGGTGTTATCTTTATTTTAGTTTCCAGGTTGGGCAGTTCTGCCTGTTACTCAAGTGGAATATTACCTGAGGAATTCCAGAGAGAGCCACTCCAGCCCCCTATGGATGGCAGTGCATAGAGCCCGGCTGCACCAAAGTCCCTGATAGCCGCCCTCTCATTTCGCGTGCTGGCCTAACTTCCCTCTGGTCTTTGCACAAATTCTGTGCGTTCTTGCTTCAGTGGCTTTCCTCACCGCATGTCAGTCTACTAGGATCCCCAGACTCCCCGCTCCTGGCCCACTGCTCCAGGCCTAGCTGAAGTGCCACTTGCTCCATAAAGCCCTCCAGGATTCCACTGGAAGGAAACAATCTCTTCTCCCTTTGAATCCCCTTTGGTGTTTTGTCACAGTTCTCATTTTATATCCTGCGATATAATCCTTTGTCAATAATTAGACTCTTGAAGACACAACTCTGTCTTAATTATTCTTTAAAATTCCACAGCACCTAGCAGAGTGCTTAGTGCTAGTGAACACCACGTAAATATTTATAAGTCGAATGAATACATGCATTTGTGGAATACATGAATTTCCCTGTTTGTAGCAGCCTTGCTGTATTTGCCGAGAAGTGGTTTGTGTGAGAGAGGTATTTATACAGCTGCTGTACAGAGAGCTTAAGTGAGGTAGCATGTTAAGAATAAAAATAATTTATAGAAAGCGGCAATGAGAAATCACTTCAATGAAATCCATCTCTTGAGGACCTACTATGTGTAAATTACTCAGAAGATTGGAACCCCAAATCAATGAATAATACTAGTAGCTCACACATGGCTAGCGTTTTAGTTTCTGCTTAGGCTGCTCTGCCATGCAAATTCTTCTTTGGTTCTATTCATACTCAGTTAGACAGGATTAGTATCAACAGGAGAATCTTTGGAAGTACAAGGCAACAATAGATCATGTTTCTATCATTTAACTGGATTGTTTTGGGTCAAAATGATTTTATATATCTCATACAGAAAATTATTCTGTTGACAATTATTCTATACATTGCAATACATAATGGGAGCTAAAGAACAAGAGAGCTTTTCTTTGGTAAATGAGCAGGAGACTAGAGGAGGTGTATTATTTTTGAAACCACAAATGTCACTTCATCAGGTTTCTTTTTTCAGGTCTTTGATATCTTAGGAGATCTTTCTCCCTCCCTCCCACCCCCCACTTCTGGCTGTTCTCCAAAAATTACTTGTCAGTAGAAATTTGCTCACATGGTGAAATAAAAACCCTAAGCAGATAAAGGAACAGAGATAAATCACTTGCCAAGCTAAATGCTTTAATAGTGAGTTTATTACCTCTTGTTTCTTTTTGATACTTTAAAATCCTCAAACTTTGTAATGGAGACTGCATAATTGATTGGAGTTTTTGGTGAAGTATTTGCAGTAAGAGTCACAAAAATGGGGGATGCTGTATTATAAGCTTTTAAAGGAAACAGACTTATTTAAGGAAAGAGAGAGTGTTATTTGTGTAATCCCTACATTTTTGTAATTTCAAAGCTCATATCTGTTGAACTAGCCCTTTACAAAAACTGAAGTATAAATAAAGGCTTTATCTATCAAACTAGTCTATTCTCCAGATTGTTCAGAATGGTGGTTTAGTATATTTTTTCACTTTTCCACTAATGCTGTTAAGTTAGGAGATTCAGCTTTCTGTCTTAACTCCACTGCTTAACGTATGAGAAGTATGTATGACACTTGCAGAATGTCCTTTGAGGACAAGGTAATAATGTTTTAAAATCCTTTTCCAAATGTAAGGCATCCACTATTGGCAATTTTGGAGGGTGTCTTTGCTAGCTCTTAGGAAGTTCTAGGTTTTCTAGGCTTAATTTTGGGCAAATAAAAGGAGAGCTGTACTAATTCTCCTACAAAATTCAAGAAAAAAATATTACCCCAGATTCTATCTAAAATGAGTTATCCTATGATTATTAGCTTTAATTAAGGGTGGACGTACAATCGTATTTGCGGCAGTGAGAATACGATCTAAAAACGGGTGGAGGGAGAAAAAGAAAGATCTCAAAATGCAGGGAACGGATTAACTGAGACTGATGAGAAGCGATTAGCACGTTGTTTCTTACAGGTGATATTCAGAGTATGAAGTCAAGCATGATAGCGGCTGTCTGCAGAGTGCTAAATGCTTCCATTGGAAGGCATGAGTGAAAACTGGTTATTGAATGAGACCTTTTTGGTTACAGATTATTCAACAGTGATTACTTTCTTTAGCCAGAACTGGCGTATGTGAGGAACCTCTGAATACATGAATCTTCTTTTTTCCAGGAGAGACCTTAATTACCTGCCTTGCCTTCTATCACTGTCTCCCTCCACTTCCTATTCCCCTGCTTGTTGTTATTTTGGTCTCTCCCGTCCTCTGTAAAGTTGTCATGAAAGAGCCACTGTGGAAGTATGTGAACCATTCATATTGAGATCCTCCTCCCATCCAAAAGAATGGTCTTTTTGAAGTAACTTCAAAACTATTCTATCAATCAGAAATTTGCTTTTTGAGTAGGAGTTACAAAGGCATCAAGAGGAAAATAGTCACTTAGATCTCTGTTTTGATTGGCTGAACCCCTTTAAATAATTTATAGACGACTGTAATCACAATATTTCTTGCCTGATGAGTTTCTATACTTGACGCAATGATGGGGAAAAAAACCAATACACTAAGTTGTTGATAGTAACCCCTGGGGAAAATATTTCTCTACTAAAGCATTCTTACTATAAGTATTGAAAATCTGGAAATGTAACAAAAAATTGAAATTATGAAACCACTGAAGGAAACTATTGCTTGCCATCGTCGTCGCCTTTCTCACAGCTTGACTCGATGACAGCTTGATAGGTTTATTGCAGTTGGCATTGGATTGCTTTGGCTCACTAAATGGCAGCTATCTCATATGCCCTTGATTGTGCACAAATTAATCAAAGGCTTTGGAAGTGACGGCTTTTGTGTACAGGGAAAGCAGCATCATTTGAAAAATTGTTGCATCCTAAAAAGATACAGACATATGAAGACACTTACAGTTCCTGCTGAACACGCTGCTCAGTCTTACAAAGGACTTGCAACCGGGGCTTTTTCATATTTTTCTAATAACATAATCTATATATTTTTTGAGACAGAGTCTCACTCTGCCACCCAGACTGGAGTTGCAGTGGTGCAGTCACAACTCACTGCAGCCTCCACCTCCTGGGTTCAAATGGTCCTCCTACCTCAGCCTCCCAGGTAGCTGAAACTACAGGTGTGCACCACCACACCTGCCTAATTTTTTTTTTTAAGAGATGGGGTTTTTCTATGTCACCCAGGCTGGCCCCCAACTCCTGGCCTCAAGCAATCCACCTGTCTCGGCCTCCCAAATTGTTGGGATTACAGGCTTGAGTCACCCGACCAACATAATCTATTAAGAGTGCTACAAGTATGCTGGTCAATATGCATATTGTAAGACAGTTCTCTCAGCAAACAATTTTTGGTAGTGATACAGCACTATGTGGAATAACAATCTCACAATCTCGACTGTCCAAGTCTAAAACCAGAAAAATATATACACCTAAATGTCATATTCTTCCCATTTTATATGACATGAAGGGGAAAGGTGAAAATGGCTAAATCATAACAACATGAATTGCTGATCAGGCAAGACTTAATATTCAAAGCACCTGCAACAATGGGAAAAAATCAAAATTAATGAAGAGTTATCTCCTAATTCACCAGACTCTATATTCTACTCGGTGTCCTAGCCATGCCCTGGTGGAAAGTAGATTGCTTAGGGAGGCACATTAACTATTTCAGGCCACCAGGTTACAGTGCATTAAGACCACTGGGCACTCACTGACATTTGGGGACAGACTTAGTCACTGGGCACTTCAGGTCCATGTCATTGATAGTTGTGTGAAGTTACGGGCTACCTGTCACATTTTTAATTCAGTTCTCAGAAGTGACTGCATGGCCCTACTAGAATGAGTTCCTAGGTGTCATTAGCATAAGAAACTACAGTAGTCCTACTGGCACTGAAAACTATTTTTAAAAGATTCAGACTGGGCGCAGTGGCTTATGCCTGTAATCCCAGCACTTTGGGAGGCCAAGGCAGATGGATCGTGAGGTCAAGAGACCAAGACCATTCTGGCCAACATGGTGAAACCCCATCTCTACTAAAAATACAAAAATTAGCTGGTTGTGGTGGCATGACCCTGTAGTCCTAGCTACTCTGGAGGCTGAGGCAGGAGAATCCCCTGAACGCGGGAGTTGGAGATTGCAGAGAGCCAAGATTGCACCATTGCACTTCAGCCTGGGTGACAGAGTAAGACTCCATCGCAAAAAAAAAAAAAAAAAAAAAAAATCAGAGTAGTTGACATTAATATTTTTTCTCTAAAAATAGTAGGAGGAAACTAAATCAGGTCTTTCCCACCATTGTATTGTATTGGTATAGAAGTCGAAATACAGGGACTTGAATGTACATTTCACATTGTGGTCCCACCAAAGGAGACTGGGAAAGCCATTATTGATTTGGAATTTGGATGTTTGGTAAACTTCAGAAAGGAAATTAATTTAACAAATGTAATGCCATATTTTATTGACAGTAAAATACCCTCAATCACAAAACACACAGTTAACATAAGTGTACTCAAAAGAACAAAAAGATTCCATTTGTAAATATTGTTATATTTTACATAGAATGTGGAGAACATATGCCTTAGAACTCAATGAATATAGTGACTTGGAGATTCAAGACCAAAAGCGTTTATTTAGAAATGGCTTAAACAGACTCAATGAAAAACAAATTCCTCTTTAAAGTCCTTCTGTCTTCTTCACTCCTGCTTTTTGGTATCTGCATTATCACATCTCATATGGGGGATTATCCAGAGTATATTCTAATTGTGACCCCAAAACCTAGTGCAGGATTGGCCCCCAAGAAGTATACTTGCCAACTAGTGCATGTTTTAAAGAGACCCATGCAAGAAAAACAATGAACTTAATAGAAAGTGAATCTTTCATGTAAACATCCAGCACAAATTTGTCAGTAGTGGGTTTGTTTTGTAGATAACTACAAAAGCATTGCAGTTACATATATTTATTCCTATGAAGCCTTAACTCGTAATAAAATTTCCACAAGAATGATGTGTATTCACAAGTGGATTCCTAAGTTAAACCTTGAAATGAACTTATCTGTAATTATTTGATAACTAAAAAAATAAGCAGGAGAAGAAACAGCTACTAGTTATTTAATAAAGAAAGACAATTGTTAGATGTTGGTGGCACTATCATTGATGTGTTAATTTTCTGGTCATCGGTTGTAAAACTATTAAGGTAACATAATTAAAAGGTGTGACGGGATCAGGATGTAATTTACTTGTCTCACAAAGTTTCTGGATTGACAGTTCCACTGTTACAGATCCAGGCATGAAAGCGTTTCTTTACCATCTCATGTCAGTCAATCTCTAGATAAATTTGAATCCCTACTAAGAACCAAGGCCAGGGACTATCTTCTGAGGCCATCAGCAAAGTGGTTATTAGGATTTCTCATTACTACATTCCCAGAGTGGTTTAAAAGTGGAAAAAAGGCAACCAGTGTTTTGTTGATTATTACTCGAAAGCAGGGAATCTTAACCCTAGCTACACATTAGAATCACCCAGGGAGCTTTTGAAAAATACGGCTGCCTAGGCCCACCCCCAGAGATTTGGATTTAACTGGTGTGGGGTAAGGTCCCGGCAAAGGTATTCTTTAAAAGCTCCCTAGACAATTTTAATGTGCAACCAGGGTTAAGAGCCACTGCTCTAAAGGGAAGATAAAATTCACAAATTCTGTTGTTCGTCCCCACTGAAAGTGGAAAATTTTAGCCTTTCTTAGGCATTCCTCTTCTTTCCCAGGAAAGAAGTGTGGTGTTGCAGAAATGGCAAGAATTCGGGACCAGGAGGCTATGCTCTGATTTCATTTCTGTCATTTCCTAGCTGGGTAACACCAGAGAGGGAGTCCTGTAAAGCAGGAGTCGCAATCATTCCTCTTTTCTCTACCTTCCAAGGAGCAGAATTCAACAAAACAAAGCAGGTCATGTACAGGAAAGCCCTGTGGAAATGGAAAAGCTCCCATTATTAGTCTCTCAACTGATTGTGTCTGTTAGCACGAATTGACAGGTGTTATCAGGACCCTGGGAGACCAGGGTAACTCTTTAAGAGCAGTATTGGTGATTCTTCAAATATAATATACTTTGGAAGATTTTTCCCTCTCCCTATTAATTCAGGATACATCTATTTGCAAAGAAGAAACAAACGATGTAGAGTTCAGGTTCGCCTCTGTTCTTATCTGCAAACAGCCGTGAGCCGTCGGCAGAGCCAGAAGCCAGCGTGGCTCCCTGTACCACCAGAGGAGCCTAAAAGTAGCTCGCACAAAAGATTTTCATACACCAGCAAGGCGCTTTTCCACTAAAATGCCCGCTTAGCACACGCAAAAATTCTTTGTTGATGTGCCCTCCTCTACAAAGAATAATCCAGTTCAAGCAATACCTTCTGAAGCTCTTGCCTCACTGACAGTCACAATTTGCAAACAGACTATCACTTCAATCATTGGTTCTTCGGTGAGAGTGAGTGAGCGAGTGACCCACAGCTCACCAGGTTCTACGGCTAAGGGAGGAACGCTGTGGCAGATGCTTCACCCCAGGTACGAGGCAGTCGGAACCAGGCAAGGACGATGCCTACCAAGCAATAGTCTTTTCTAGACAAAGCAGCTGTGAGAGTCATTGCTGCGAAGTACTGACAGGCTGTTTGCATGATTATTTTCAGGTATGAAAACAAGAGAGGCCAAGACAGTGCTTGTGATTGGAACAGTAATGGGAACCAATTCATTTAAAAAAAAAAAAAAAAAAAAAGTGATCTCTTCCTCTTTCTTCTCAGTAAGGGCTATCGTCTTCCATATTCATGCCCCCAGCCTGGCTTCCAGAAAGAAAGAGGGCTGCCTGCTTGGAAACTGGTTTCTAGGAACTGAGGTTTCTTCCTTGAACCTTTTTGAGGGAGGGGAAAAGGCAGAGCTGTTTTCTCTGACTAAACCAAACTGTCACAGTATCCTGATGAGTGCCCTGGTTCCAGGAGGGGAGGCTGAAGCCAAGCTGCCCTGCCACCTGTGGGCTTTGAGGTGCTCCTTCCCTCACTGCCAAGGTTGCCATCCCCTCTGCTGCCCGTGACTGCAGCACCATCCTGGTGAATGGACTCTCTGATGGCCCAGGCCAAATGCTTCCACACCAAAAAGCTCCTTTGCTTTTCTCTGGGATTTGGAGGATGCCAAATAATATCCCTTCTTATTTCTTTCAATACTAGTGGCGTTTGTACAGTGCTTTACCGTTTACAAAGCCCACTATTTGCATAAATCTTCAAAATATCCCAATGAAGTAGCCGTTATGATTCCATTCGATCCATGCAGAGATTAAGGGTCAAAGAGTTCATATTTCTTGCCCAGGATTACCGACTGTAAATGACAAAACAACCCTTGAACCCAGGATTTCTTGTTTTTTGTTTTTTTGAGATAGAGTCTCACTCTGTTGCCCAGACTAAAGTGCAGTGGCACGATCTCAGCTCACTTCAACCTCCGCCTTGCAAGTTCAAGTGATTCTCCTGCCTCAGCCTCCCAAGTAGCTGGGATTACAGGTGCGTGCCACCACACCCAGGTAACTTTTTGTATTTTTGGTAGAGACGGGGTTTCACCATGTTGGCCAGGCTCGTCTTGAACTCCTGACCTCAAGTGATCACTCATCTCGGCCTCCCAACGTGCTGGGATTACAGGCGTGAGCCACTGCGCCCGGCCCCAGGATTTCTAAGTCCCATTGTCCTCCCATGATACCACCCTGTCTGTCAGGGACCCCTCTGGTGACACACTTGGTACTCTGCTTCCATTGAGGTGCTGTCACTGCCCCAGCCAAGGTGACGTGGACCCGTTTCACTGCTCTCATTCACCTCACAGACGTAGGGGAGACAGTACTTTAAATCACATGCACACAGGCCTTCTCTTAAACAGGGTCTTCGAATTCATGTGGGGACCTTTTGCTTCAATTGTTCACTAGAATAAGATCATGAAAGAGTGAATTATTTCTATCTTTACATCTGACACTATCACTGTTAACAAACAGCCACATTGGATCCTTCTCAGTTATATTCAGAACTTCTGAAATGGTCCTGTTTTCTAGATTTTACAATGTTTCGGGAAGTGCAGCAACTATAACGATGTTTTTGTCTAAAATGCTTTATTTGCTAGGTGCTGATACATGGACAGGAATAAAGAGATATATTGATGGGGCTAAATATGTGTGAAAGGAGATGACCTGCTGTTGACTTCAGATAGCTCATTGGCAAAATTGCAATAGTTTGAGGTTTGGTCCTGAACTTTATATGTGTAGAAACTCAATGTAGTTGATTGGCCTAAAGTTGATCAGGTTTAGGAGAACTAACTCGCTAACAGATGCTCATAGTATTGATTGATAAATGAAAAGGACAGTCTCACTCAACAAATGATTCTTGCCTAGATGCTATACAATATTCTCCAGGCTAGGTATGAAGGATCATGGAGCAGACGCCACCCTATCCCATCCCCTTCCCATTCCGTCCTCCCATGACCCAGAGCCAGCACCTACATTGCCCACCCCACAGGCGCAAGGCTCCAGCAGTGCTGATGGGAGTGGGAGATGACTAACTCTCAGGTTCTGCACTGGCCCCTGAGTTCCCCCAGAGTGAGGAAGCTCCAGTCCCCATGATGGGAGCTGGTTTGGTAACTTGCCTGTTCATGGTTATGTTCTCTCCCTTAGCTCAGGTCCCCACTTGCCTACCAGCAGTTCCTTCACCTTCCAAATTAAGTACTTGCTCTTGAGTCATGGTCTCAAGGTGTGCTTCTGGGGTCCCTGGGGACCAAGGCACAGTGCTGCCCTTCAAGGATCTAGCAGGAGAGAGAAAAGCACACTAGTAATTCAGACACTGAGTGACAAGTTCTCCACCCACTGGAAGCAGAGGGTGTGATGGAAAAATGTGGAAGAGCACCTGAGTCTTCATAGAAAGCTTTCTGTATGAGCTTTTCAAGAGTGCTACATTTAGATGGAGGGGATTTTTCACTGTAGGTATTTTCTACAAGAACTGTTGCATCCTGCTTGCTTCCTTTTTTTTTTTTTTTTTTTTTTTTTTTTGAGACAGTGTCTTGCTCTGTCACTCAGGCTGGCGTGCAATGGCGCGATCTCTGCTCACTGCCACCTGGGCCTCCTGGGTTCAAGTGATTCTCTTGCCTCAGCCTCCCAAGTAGCTGGTATTACAGGCATGCGCCATCATGCCCAGCTAATTTTTGTATTTTTAGTAGAAACAGGGTTTCACCATGTTGGTCAGGCTGGTCTCAAGCTCCTGACCTCGGGTGATCCGCCCACTTCAGCCTCCCAGGGTGCTGGGAGTACAGGCATGAGCCACTGCGCCTGCCCCAGCTTGCTTCTTGCTCTCGGTCTCTCTAGCTTCAGTTTTCTCCCCTATAAACTAGGGGAAATGATATCCCTCAGAGTGAAGAGACAAAGATGGGGTTATATTATGTTATATAAACTGCCTTGCTGCGTGCCTGCCACACAGTAACTCCTAATACTCTTTAATAAGTTTGCCCTTCCCAGATGGGCTGAAATCTCTAACTACTTGGTAGTCCTGGAGAGTCTCCTGCCCAGCTTGATCCTGTCACCCAAGTTTCCTGAGTGCAGGTCACTCCTGTAATGTTAAGCTTACCTAAGCTGATTGGAGTTTTTACTATTTTCAGTTTCAGAATGACTCTTCCCTAACCGTGTGCCTAAATTCTGGGGGACTTTGTCCTACAGCTTCTCATACATGTATGTAGCATTT
The DNA here is from genome assembly GCF_037993035.2 of Macaca fascicularis. NCBI lineage: Eukaryota > Metazoa > Chordata > Mammalia > Primates > Cercopithecidae > Macaca > Macaca fascicularis. Next base: position 186,616,955 of record NC_088379.1, read on the forward strand.
CAATTAGGCACTGGCCCCATCAAAAGAAAAATAATCTTATCATCTTAAAAATCTTTCTCTCTTCCCAACCCCCAAAAAACTGTTTTTCTCATAGTTCATGACAATGTTTGTCTTTCTAATTTAATATAATTGACACAAAGACAAATAATCAATTTTTCATTTTGTATATTGTTTAAAAATAGATTTACTATGACTTACAGATAATTCTATAATTCTTATCCTTCGCTTCCCACAAATATTAAGATTTTATGAACAAATTTTGTACTTTTTTCAGCTTACATTTAAAGATTGCAAAAAAATTTGTTTTTGGTAATCTCTTGATGAGCAGTATCTCCTTTGAGGCGAGTTTGTCATCTGCACATATTATTCTAATAAGCCCACCTTTGAGAGTCATGGAGTTCTTATTTGTCCAGTTTTATTTCTGCTACAGAAGTTATAAAAGCCAAATGGTGTATTATTTAATATTGTTGCCATCAGATTTTTAACCCTGAAAGTATTAACCTATCATTTTAATTAACATTGCCTAATGTGCCAAAAAAAAACAAAAACAAAAACAAAAAAAAAACCCTGATTTTTGAGTTATAAAAGACTGGACATAAGGGAATTTTATGTGTACTGTTAAAAATTAAGATAAGCAATCTAGTCTTTTTAAAGATCACTGACCTTAATTTTCATATTTTGAAAAATACTAGGAATGTTATGAAGATCTGATTTCAGAAACATCAGTCAGAGGCCATTGGCTAACAAAGAACAAAGCTTTGTAGAGAACAGGTTCTGCAGGAGTGATTGAACCTGACAAGCAGTATTGCTCGTGTTAAAACCAGCTAATATGTAATCAGTTACACAACAGACAAAATACGGACTATTAAGATATTACTGTGGGTGAAAAGGAATTTACTAGGAGCAATACACTACGAGTTCAAAAAGATCCCAGAGTTATTTCAGCACACTCTGTGTCAACCCTGCATGAAGCATCAGGGAATATACATCTATACAGTAATATATTTATTACATTTGGTGTGTGTATATATATATTATGTAAAAGACCCAGCTGCTGCCCTCAGGTCATTCATGGTATGGAGAAATTTGGAGAAACAGTAGGAAGCAATAGGTAATTATATGGGAGGAAAATGTTGTATACCTTTGCCTACTCTGAGTATAAAAGAAACCTAAAATCCCCGCCTGGCTTTCGGGGATTCAACCCTATTTCCAATGGCCCCGCAGGTGACAGATACTGCTTCAGACCAGTCCACTTCCTCACTGCCTCCAAAACATAACGTGCCTTTGTTCTTATTCCTTCTTTCACCAGAAATGTCTTCCCAAATTCCACTCAGCACTCCAGGGCCAGTCCAGCCACACCTGACTTTTCCTCCATGGAGTGGCTGTGTGCTCTCCCTGCACACAGGGATATTACCGTGGGTGAAAAGGAATTTACTAGGAGCAATACACGAAGAGTCCAAAAAGATCCCAGATTTAAATCAGCACACCCTGTGTCAACCCTGCTTGAAGCATCAGGGAATATACATCTCTACAGTAATATATATTTACATTTTGTGTGAATATATATATGATGTAAAAGACCCAGCTCCTGCCCTCAGGTCATTCATGGTATGGAGAAATTTGGAGAAACAGTAGGAAGCAATAGGTCATCATATGGGAGGAAACTGCGGAAGTGCACGGTGTGTTTCGTGTCTGCCATACCACATGATGAACTCAGAGTGCAGACCACGGTTTTCCACTTTGTTTAAGTTCTCCATAATTGGTGCCCAAGAGCTGAGTACAAGGTGAACTAAAACATCGGAAAAAGACCTGAAGCAATGAAATAGGAGGCTTGCAATGTGGTCATTTTTTAAAAAAGCAAATCTGACTTCAGTGTGTGTTAATAAGAATACAATATGCAAGAGTTGGGTTTCTCTTGCTTCCCTGCTACAGAACCTAATTCTAACTAGCTTAAAGCATGAGAAAACTGATTGGCTCGCCAAAAGGTCAACACGGGAGGAAGGACGGGCTTTCAGTGTTCTATTAGCCTTTTAGCTGGGTCCATTTTTCTGCAATCCTCTCAGCGCTCTCCACCTCCATAAACCAGGAGCTGGCTATTTCCAGGCTAAATATCTATGACACATCTGCTTCTATGGCTATGAAGTATCTACCATCTATAGATACACTAAGAGACTTGCTTCAGCTATTTCTTGGAGAAGAGCAAGGAAAGATAAACTTTTCAAGATTCCCCTAGGAAACCTTTCCTTGCATTCTTGGACCCTGACAAGTCACTCGCTATTGGGATGGAATTACTTTTAAATCAGTTGAACTGCCTTGGGGCAGGCTGAGGGCTGGAGGGAACAGGATGGCATTCCTTGAGATCATGTGGGTTGTGTGGGGGGCAGCCCAGTGCCTGAAGAGAGTGAAATGTACCCCGTGGGTAACCAACAACGTTCACTCAAGCATGGAAGGACCGTGTCCCAGATGAGGAATCTTTACCAAACTAGCGGTGGACACAGTCACCCTGAGTGTGACCTGGACATTTGAAAAACAGATGTGAACAAGCAAAAAATAATTGAGAAACACAGAACAAAACAAACTCAGTAACATATTCTAGGTCTGAAAGAACTGAGATTGTGTCATCTAGAGAAGGGAGAGTTAAAAACAGATGCAATGCATGTCTTCAATGATTCAGCAGGTTTTTATGGGAATGCTGAATAATTGTTCCCCATTTCTGTGGAGAACTCAAAAGGGCTTAAATATGATCAAAAGAGAGTGCCGTTTGGTATAAGAGTAAACTTCCCGACAATAGAGGTGATAATTCCAGGAGAGGTTATCAGAGATCACTGGCGCTGGTGTCTCCTTCCCTCTCCTGATCCTCAAATCTCAAGTGAGTTATCACTAGACCTGTTCATTCCAGCTGCCAAATCTCTACCCTCCCCATCCTCCTATCCTCTTCATCCATACAGTCACAGCTTTAACTCAGGCTATCACTTACTGTCCATGCGGCTATCACAGTAGCTTCCTTACTGGACTCTGCCTCTACCCTCTCCATGTTATCTGGAAAATGCTGAGTTATCTAACTATAAGACGGGGAGGGGGGTGAAAGCATGCCACTGCCATGCTTAAAACCTCTGATTAGTTTCTAGCTGTCATCAGGATAAAACTCAAACTCGTTTCCAAGGCTACTCAGGCCATTCAAATATGGCCCCACCTCTCCTACTCCACTTCTTTGACATTCAAGCATGACAAATTCACACCTTTAATTGCGGGGGAGAGGACCCTGCTTTTAGACCTTCCTGTATTTCATTCTGCTCTCTGCTATTCCTCTATGCCTATCTACTTCTCTGGAAACTTTTTTTTTTTTTGCTCTCCTTGACATAATTAGTCATGTTCTTAACAACTTGCACTGACCCGTGTATTAAATGAGATTGGAATTACTTGGTAATATGTCTCTTTTCTCTGTAGCCTGTTGGCTTCTCAAGGACAAGGGGTTTCCTGCTATCTTTTCTGTCTCCCTGGTTCCTAACACAGCACCTGGCACTTAGTTGAGAACTTATTAAATCTTGCTTTCAAAATTCAACTCATTAATTAAGGCAACTCCAACTTGGAGAATGTTAAAGTATGGCTTTTTTAAGTCAGCTTTCGATGTTTTAAGGAAAAGACCAATTGTATTCTCCATTGACGTGCATTTTAGATTCATATATGCAGCAGGAGGAAAATGAGACTTATGAGAAAAAATAAATTTGCTAAGAAAGAATGGAAGGGGATTTTTATGGCCCATAACATTTGCCCCTGTTACTTCACTCTTGGTGGTTGCTTGACAACTTCTTATTGAATGAAACCTTTTATTCTCCAACTCAGACATATGGCATTTTCAACAACACATTTTGTGTCATGTTTGTTTGTTTTGGACTAAAGAGAGATGCCCAACTTATTCAACTAAATCTGTAAGGAAGACTTATGCTGCTATTTCGAATGCATTGTTTTCCTGTCCTGTCAGTCACAAACCATTTTAAAATATGGGTCTAATCACCAGTATTCCAGGGGGCTTACCACATAAGGGAGCTGGGCTGCAGGAAGGCTTAGAATCACAGCAAGTGTGTGTCTGGGCTCATAGGCGCCAACTGGCGTACGAGCAGCCTCCAGCTGGTATGCACCTGCACCTGGGATCCCACCTCACCAGGACAAACTCGAGTTCCTGCCCTCAGCCTGGGTATGGGGAGGGGGGAGCGGGGAAGGAATGGTTGGCCTCTTAGCCAACGTGCGAGTTATCCTGTCACGCGATCGTACACCAACCGCTCTTCACGACATGGAAAGCCAGGCAGGCGGTTATCATTTTGATCAGAGAACAAGGAAGGGCCTCACACTCTTCTACAGCCAACCTGTTGGGGACAGATTTGGGGGTTGGTCTGGGAGTAGATTACTAAAAATAGGAGCTCTAAAGGAAAGGATGTCTTATTCCTACTGTTAACTTTAAAGTGCCATTTTTTTCCATTCTAGTAGGTTCAGATAAACTAGAAATTTGATAATTAGCTAAACAGAAATCAACATGAGAAGTTCTGTCATTTGTTTTTCAATGTCCTTTTTGACCAAGCATTCTGCCTCAGGAAGGACAGACGCAGAACTGTGGAGGGGAGGGGGGCACCCAACAAGCCAGTAAGGTGAGTTGAAAAAACACTGGTGATCAGTGGGATGGCTTGTCAAAGCCAGGTCACCCTCACATTCTAAAATGTGTCAACCATTAGGTCACCTTCATGAATTAATTTATTTTTGACTCAAGAAACTGAACTAGATTTTCAAATTCAGTCTGTTAGAGGAGGGTTATGTGTACTCTGAGTAATCACTCCCAGGTGGATTAATTTTATTAATAACTAAATTTATCTAACCATGGTCAACGTATGGTTACATTCACAAAACATTCATATACGCTATTGATATTCTAATGTTGGTGCTAATCTCTCATTTTCGGCAGAATAACGAAGTTTCATTTTCCAGTTTATATATTGGCCCTTCATGGACACATATTTACACTTGTTAGTGAATTAATTTCACACATTTAGACTTCAACAGTCATTAGTGTCACAATGATTACAGTAATTACATGAATAATGAGGCCTGAGTGATCACCGAAAGACAACTTACTGCAAGTAATAGGCAAAGTCAACCACTCTTGGCGACCAATACAGTCGTTTCCAGGTTGCTTGGTATGAGTTAGAGACGTTTTCCTGTGATTCAGGAGAGTCCGTTGCATATTCAGCTAAAACCTGACAGATCTAATGATCTAATACTCCAGTTATTCAACGAAGGATGTGATGAGGCTCGCATGTTTACCAAACCTTGTTGTTTTCTAGTTATCAGCAGTAAGAACATTAAGGTACATAATTAAAAGAATTAAAAAGATGTGCACGTAATTGTTATAAATACTACAAGTTATCTTATTCAGTAGCCAGTAATTACACTTGGTTAATTGTCTGATTAAGAATGCAACAGTGGGAACATTTGTTTTTCTTCAAAAGGGGTTCTAGTTTCAGGAATCTATTCTAGGTGATCCCAAATCCTTGGTCATTTTGACCTTGGTAACTCTGTTTCCCTATTCTGCACAGTTTTTGACAGTGGGGAGGATATGAGTGGTGGACCTGACAGCCCCCTAAGTCCTATAGGTACTACCTGATGGACTGTGAGCTCCTTGAGGACAAAAGTGACTCTCATTAATCATTCTCTCCCTAGAATCTTTTCCAATACCATTGTGATCATGTTTGCTATACTGTTTTCATACACACATGGGCACACACACACACACCACTTCCCCTCTATAAATTCTCTGGATAATAGTAATTCTAGTCACAATAGTCATATTCTTACTGAATTATTTGACGTACTAGTCTGTTATTAAAATGAAATTACAGCCATTTCTAATTTCATATACAGACACCACTCCCCACCCCTACCTCCAGTTGAAGGCCTTGTGGAATGAATGCATCACATCATTTAATAATTTATTTTTAAAATAATACATTTGGGTCTTTCATTAACCTGGAGTTGGATTTTGCATGTTTTGATGAGGGATGGGTTCAATTTCTTTTTTTCATATGAATGACTGATCATAGTATCATTTATTAAAACTTCATCCTTTCCTCATTGATTTCCAATACCACCTTGGCATTTATTGCTTGTTCAGCTACACATACATAACTCAGTGTCTTGGATATACTACTCTATTTCATTAGTCAGTTTATGTCAATATCACAGTGCCTTAATAACTTTAGCCTCATGATATCTGATAAGGCCAGTGTCCTCCCACCCAGTTCTTCTGAACAGTTTCTTGAATATCCCTGGAATTTTGCACTTCCATATGTATTTCAGAATTGATATGTCAAGTTATAAAATTTAAGAAATGTTCTTCTTTAGGGGAGGGTAGGTTACACTAAATCCATAGTTCAATCTGAAGGAAAATTGATACCTTTAAAATACTGAGTTTACTAATCCATGAATATGGTTCATCTTTTTTATTTATTTTAATATCTGTTAATGAAGTTTTATGATTTTTCTATAACAGTCTTGCTCACATTTTATTATCCTTAAGAACTGCAAATTGTTGATACTATTGTGAATAGTATATTTTAAATTTATCTTCTGTTCAGAAGTACAGAAAGTGCAAATAATTCACTTTCTTGCAAACTTACATTTCTTATTAATACTAATGGTTTATCTTCACATTTAAAGACAAGCAGACTATCATATCGTTTTTTTAAATAGAAAGTTTATTTTTTCCTTCCCAATTGTTAAACTAGTTTTTCTTTCTTGTCTTAGCAGACCGCCTATGGTCTCTAACATAATACTGAATGGAAGTGGTATTGAGAGCCACTCCTAGATTGGTCTTAGAATATTTTAAATGTCTTACTATTTTGCATGATACTGTCTTTTTTCAAAATACTTCTATTCCTAGTTTTTAAGAGTTTTTTTCATTATGAGTGAATATTAAATTTTATCACAGGTTTTTTTCACATTTATTAAGTTTATTTTTTTTTCTCTTTAACTATGGATGTGGTGAATTACATTTGATTTTCAATGCTAAATCAACCATGTGGAACTGTCATTAATAGCTAGGCGGTGCTGTGTTTGCTCATCACCATTTCAGTTAAAGCAATCATTGCTGCATGTCCAACAAGTTTCGCAGGGGACCTATGCTTATTTTAGTCATTCCAGGATCTGAGCTGATGGACAAACCACCTTGACACACATGCTTCCACGTTCATCATCGCACACGAACAGATGATCAAAAGAAAGATCTTTCTGTGGCAATTGAGTGCTCTAGCCCAGAAGTGGTTCATAACACGTCTGCCCACAGCCATTTTGCCAGAATTCCTTATATGGAAGTGGGGAAAATGAAATTCTACCATGTGGCCAGGAGTGCGGAAACCAGTGTAAGAAAACCTTAGGGACAAGCATGGTGGCTCACGCCTGTAATCCCAGCACTTTGGGAGGCCAAGGCGGGCAGATCATGAGGTCAAGAGTTTGAGACCAGCCTGACCAACATGGTGAAATCCCGTCTCTACTAAAAATACAAAAATTAGTTGGGCATGGTGGTGTGTACCTGTAATCCCACCTACTCAGAAGGCTGAGGCAGGCGAATCACTTGAACCCGGAAGGCGGAGGTTGCAATGAGCTGAGATCACGCCATTGCAACTCCAGCCTGGGCAACAGAGCAAGACTCCATCTCAAAAAAAAAAAAAAAAAAAGAAAGAAAATCTTAGAAGCCTCTAGTAGACTTGCATTTCTAAAGCAACTGCCCTTTGTTGTAAGAATTACATTTCCATACATTACTGGATCTCATGCACCAATATTTGATTTAGAATCTTCTCGCCTACATTCATGAATGAAATTGATCTGGTAATATGCTTTTTTGCCATGTTTTGGCATCGAGAATTTGCTCGCTTCGAAAGAATTGATGTGTTAATGTACTTTTTTGTTGAATATGGGCATCTGGAATTTGCTGGCTTCATAAAATGGGTTTGAGAATTTCTCTTCTTTTTTACATTCTGGAGTAGCTAGTATAGAATAGGAGCTATTTGTTATTTAAATGTATCATAGACCAAACTTGTAAAAAAGACTAGGCCTGGAGTTTTATTGACAGGAAGATTTTCAGCTGCAGATGAAATTTTTTAGAAGCTTGACAATATTAAGAGTTTCTATTCTTTCTCAAGTTAGTTTGATAAGTTATATTTTAGGAATTTGTTCATTTCATGAGTTTTCAAATTTATTGACAACAATGTATTCATGTGTATCTAATATACATAGCATTCTTATTTTTAAATTTTTAATGTTATTTCTTTTTCTTTGTTTTCATACTGAAAAGTCGCTAGGAGTTTGGCAATGTCATTAGGCTTTTCGAAGAAAAAAATTGTTGGCTTTATTGATTCTCTCCTTTTATTTTCATTTTTATTTTATTTCTGCTCTTTATTGTCTTGTTTCTTTCTTATTTTGTTATTTTTCTAACTTCTTATAAAATGCATGTTTTATTTATGAATTACTTGTCTTCTTTTCTAATATAAGCATTTATGACTAAATTTTCCTCTAGATATTTTTCAACTACATTGTACAAGTTTGGGTAAATTGGTAATGAAATTTGGGTTTTTTTTGTTCATTTATCAATTTTTCTAAATCCCATTATATATTTTTTTTACTATGAATAATTTAGAAATAGGTTTCTTAATTTCTAAACATATGGGGAAGTTCCTATTATCATTTTTATTATTTTGTTTTATCTTTAATATTTTCAGATAATTTTAAATCTATAGAAAAAGTTGGAAGAATAATATAAAGAACTCCCACTTACCGTTTCCAGATTTATAGTTGTTAGCTTTTATATCTTCTATCTGTCTGTATGGGTGTCTATGTGCATATATGTATGTGAGGGTATAGATATATATATGTATACCTATATACATATACATATGCATATATTTTGTGTGCATTGATATATATATGTATCTATATGTGCATACAAAATACATTTTATATAATATATAATACATATAATATATAATATTATATTTACACATGTGCTCATATGCGCTTTTAAAATTAGCTTTGTTGAGGGTGTGCTGGTAGTAAACTTACACTTTCTCAGTTTTTGTTTGGAATTCTTTATTTCATCTCAATACTTTAAAAAAATCGAATTTTAGATCGAGAAGTTTGGGGCAGCTTTTCCTCTATGCATAATGAAGATATTATTATATATTATTGTCTTCTTTGGTCTGATGTTTCTGATGACAATTCACAGGATATCCTAACTCTTGCTTGTGTGAAGTTAATCTGTCTTTTCTCTCTGGCTACATTTATGATCTTCTCTTTGTCTTTAGTATCTTGCAGTTTCACTACAATATGTCTAGGTTGACATTTCTTCTTATGAATCCTTCTTGTATTTCATTAGATTTCTGGAATAAATTGATATCTTTTCAGTAAGTCTGAAAAAGTTTAGCCATTATCTCTTTAAATGTTGCTTCAGTCATTTTCTGTCTCTTCCTCTTCTTCTGAAACTTTAGCAAGAAGTATGTTATACTTTCCTACCTTATCTTCAAAGTCTCTAAACCTCTCTTGCATGTTTTCATTGCATTTTGTCTCAGGAATCACATTTTTATGTCCATAAATATTTTACTGTTTTCCAAGTCACCTGTTTTTTCCTTAAGTGTATCTAAACTACAGTTCAACTTATCAGCTAATTTTTCCATTTTCTTCATTCCATGTTTATATTAAAAGTTCTTTTCTTGATTTTTTCTTTTTGACTTTTTGAGACATTTTAGTATACTTATTTAACATTCAGTGGCTGATAATTTTAATAAGCGAATATTTTATGGGTCTAAATCTGCTGTCTGTAACTTCTACTGGCTTTTGCTTATGACATCTTGTTTGCCTTGCATGTTTGTGATTTGTTTGTTTATATAAGCCAGATTTCTCAGGAATGAGTGTATTTGTTTTTGAAGCACTACCAGTCTGAGGCTACTCTAAACTAAATACTATTTTGAGATTTTTGAATAAGCCTTAAAATTACAATTACAGACAGTAAGGCTGCAACTGTTGGTGAGGCCTGGCTTATAATGATGAATTACTAGGGTACGTTTCCAACCTTATTCCTGTTTAATTCCAAAATATGATATAGAGTATTTTTCTTGCAGTCTTCTGGGCAGGGGGTTATTTTTCATTTCCCTTGCTGCTAATTATTTACCCCTTTAGGTACAGGTTCATGGACAGGAAAGGTTCTCCTATTAGAATCCACACATGACATGAGCCATGGGCTTTGAACCCCTCTACTTCTAGAAGATAGCAGAACACAAATGTCAAGATCACCATTTAGACACATGCTCCAAAAAGGAAAATCATGAGTTAATGCTTCAGTTACTTTGCTAGTTTCCACTTCCACTCAGTCACTAGCCTGAGTATTTTCTGGACTGACTATATTTGAAAGAGGTTTATTTCTTTGTCTACTTTTTAAAGTTTTTAAGTTTTCTGGCAATCCATGCTGCTTTAGGAAATGTCAATGATTTGTAGGTTAATGGGCATTGTAGTTCAATCAGGGTTCTCCTCTAAATTTGGAGAACCTATAAGTAAGACTAGAATTGTAATAAAATATTCTTATGGCATGTAGATATATGTGTATAGGGTCTGAAATCTATGCATTTTCAGTTGAATATCAGTTGAATATAATTTGATCCTTTGCGTCATATGATAAATACTCTTCTTTTTTATTAAATATATTTTCTTAAAACAATTTAAAATTCAGGGACAGTAATTTATAGTACCTCTTATTTGGCTATATAAATATTCACATGTTAAAATTGCATTTTCCAAAGTGTACTAAGGGTCAATTGCGTCAGAGCATCTTGGAGAGGTAATTAAACATGCACATTTTCAGGTCCCTCCTCAGGCCTGCTGAATCAGGCTCTCTCAGAGTAATGCCTGCAATCTCCATTTTAAATAAATAATGCTCTTTGTTCCCATACATCATCAAGTTTGAGAATCATATGCTAAAATTTATTTTAGAAATGCAGATTTGCTTTTATGTATTTGTTTTCTGGCACTTACATGCTTTTCTTCCTTTATAGTGTTCTTCTGACATTTCAATTCTCTTATATTTTTGGGTCTTTAAATATTCTTAATATTTCTCTGTTTGAAATGGAGTATAAATGTCATTTAAAACAACAATATACTCCTGATGTTTCCTCTGTCCATCTCTTTTGTATATTCAGAAAATGTGGCATAAGGCTGATTTGGGGGCTTTGTTCTTTGGAGTGCCAAAAAATTACATCAATGTATCAATTAACTTTATGTGCCACTCACCATGGAAAGAATCCAAACACTGACATTTACAAAAATAAGGCCCGTTGAATGTTAGCAGCAGGCACTGGAGCCTATTAACTGTTGAAACTGAAAAACTCAAATCAACTCAAAGGGGAGTTTTATAGATAAAGTGGCCTTGACTTATCATATTCCATATCTATACATGTGGATTCTCTTCATCATATTTCACATATCTATATATATTTACTGTATCATAGATGTTTTTCTGAGTTGAAGACTGTTGATTGTATGCAAAATTGGAAGAATATATTCTGCTGATAACATTTATAAGGATTGTTACTAAATAACTTAAAGGCTAGTCAAATGTAATAATTAAATATTAACAAAATAATCCAATAGTAGTTAAGACGCTTTGTGGGATTACCTGTGATCTTCCTAAAAAGAAAGGCTGGGAATTGCAATGTGTTTTAATTATCCATGAAAATCAGGAGAGAAATAAGCTACTGTTACTCTTTAACCAGCGGTCATTTTTTACTTTTATTTTATTGATATCTATTTTACTCTAAGCCTCTATTCTATTTTAAACATCTAATTCTATGTCCACCTGTTTAATTCATTCTCTTCTTTTATTCTTATAACAAGCTTTTAAACTGACATGACTTAAGTGCATAACTGACCAATTCCCCATATATGCGTTTTGTAACCATTTCTTAAAACTTAGTATTTGCACCACACTTTAAATATTTCTCTGCAACTCCCTTTTTGCTGTTCCTTTCGCTATTTGAAGCTCAGTAGCAGCAGATCATATGCATGAAGCAGGTGTTTTCTGGCTGGGTCAATTAGCTTAAGATGTTAAAAGGTCACCTAAGCGTAATCACAATTGTTTATGGTAGACCAAGTCCAGACATCTCTAAGGTTAGGTACACATCATGGTGTTAAGTATGCTTCAGATTATCTTTGTTTGAGGAAATGTTAACATTGAAATTGTGTGTCTTGATATTATTGATCACTAAAGTATCGAAGACAATATGATGGATGGACATAGTATACATTTGCATCTTTCCTAATTCTTAAGTGAGCCTGCAGGATCATAATTCAGAAGAAGCTCATAAATGAGCCATTGAGGATAGAAATGAGTGAAGGACAAACCTCTATTTTTACTTACTCTGTATCCCTAGAGTGTTTTGTTACAAACAGATTCCATCTTCTCTAAGTTCCTTTGACTAAAACCTTCTCTTCACTTTTAGGGACTATATTAGGTGAACTCGTTATTATAGTCCCTGTTGTATTAACTAAGCTTTTCCTTCAGTAACGCAATTTATTTTTCTCTTGAAATTAGTAGCAGCTTTATGACTTTTGACAACTTCATATCACCTTCAAACTCATCCTTACACTCACCTTTAGATACAAAATGTTCAAATTCAAACTATATTCTCTTTTGAAATACCAATTAAATTTAGAGGTGATATTAAGGTAAAAATGAAAGTAGAAAACACTAGAGCTTTACTTAATAATGTTATCATCAATCTCCATTGCCTGGGGACCAACTTAGGGTTGAAACATAGTCCTAACAAGTTGCTTGTAATATGTTCAATAACTCATTTTCCTTGAATGGGGTCCAAGGTAGCCCCTGATATATACTAACTTCTGTATGATATTGCATCTTAAATCTTGTGAGGCTCCAGTATACTAAGAATTTGAGTCTCATCTTTTAGGCACATTTTTAGTTTTCATCACAGTAAGTGTTGTTTGCAGAACAACTTTTTATTAAATTTACAGAACATAGAACTTGAATATTGTCTTAGTCTTTTTTCTGCTGGTATCACAGAACACTGGAGACTGGGTAGTTTATAAGTAAATCAATTTATCTGGAGGCTTGGAACTTTGAGAGCAAGGGGCCGCATCTGGTAAGGGCCTTCTTCTTCTTCTTCTTCTTTTTTTTTTTTTTTTGAGCTGGAGTCTCTCTCTGTCCCCCAGGCTGGAGTGCAGAGGCATGACCTTGGCTCACTGCAGCCTCTGCCTCCCAGGTTCAAGCAATTCTCCTGCCTCAACCTCCCAAGTAGCTGGGATTGCAGGTGCCTGCCACCATGCCCAGCTAATTTTTGTATTTTTAGTAGAGACAGGGTTTCACCATGTTGGCCAGACTGGTCTCAAACTCCTGACCTCATGATCTGCCCACCTTGGCTTTTCAAAGTGTTGGGATTACAGACATGAGCCACCACACCCAGCCAAGGGCCTTCTTACTGTGCTGCCCCATCCCCTGGTGGAAGGGCAAAAGAGTGTGGGAAAGAGGGAAGGATGCCAAACTCATCTTTCCATTGGAGCCCACTCCCATAGTAACTAACCCACTCCTGAGATGAGGCCATTAACCTATTCGTGAAGGCAAACCCCATCTCTCAACACTGTTGCATTGGGGATTAAGTTTTCAGCATATGAACTTTGGAAGACACATTCAAACCGTAGAAAATACGAAATGGAAATACGCTGTGAGAGAACACCCCAGATCAAATGGCCTTTATTACTGATGATTTTATATCAGTTATTTAATTCTATCTATTTCTCCTTATAAAGTTGGATATAAAGGATACAGATGATCTAAATAATAGGAGGTTCAGATAAGATACAAGTGGAAAATTATGACAATCTCCCAAGATGCTCTTCGGGGTAAGTGGAATCTCCTCAGGAACCACTTCCCAGATCAATCCAGCTTGTCCATAAAAACGCATTTAAATGGTCCTCCCTCAGCCTGCTGCTAACAGTTGTACTCTTACATTATGTATGAGTCTTTGCTTGTTGCATGAACACACTGCATAGTGTTCCATTAGTGATTTTCAATTTCATGCTAAGCTTTGCAATTTATTAGTGTTATTTAAGCTAATGTACTATTATTTTGCATATTTTATATAATTTGTTATTCATGCAATGTGATATTTAAGTATTGGGGATCAATAAGTCTCCTTTGTTTACAAATTTGTATAATTAAAGACATTCAATTAAATATCCTGCTACATCGACTTTGTTCTGGGTATTGTTTTCTAAGAAAATTTTTCTATCCTTTTCAAAACTTGAGACTATGTTTTAGTAAGCAGAATTTTTTTAAAAAAATATTTTAACAGGAGTATTTGAAGATATGCATTGAAGCTCTATAGTAATAAGATTCAAATGAATTTGAATTATGAAATGTTAAGTGATGACAGTGAGATGATTTTGTACAAATTTTACTATATAACCAGGAAATCCGTAGAACACATGGACTTAATTTTTCACATTTACTCATCTCTGTAATGATTGTTTTAAATGCTAGAATGTGAAATCTATTAGATAAATCTCTATTTGTTTAGGCTAAAATGTTAGTGGATGGGGAAGGAAATATATGTTATATCTCTGATATACACACATACACACACACACACAAAATCTTAATACAAAATTAAGTGTGTGTGCACCCTCCCTATCTGGCACACTGACCTTGCCGTGCCTCTCTGTCAAGTGCGAGGGCAGGTACGGAGATGCAGTTAGAAAATTTCTACCTGCTTTGGTCTTTGCACTGATAAGACCTTCCTGGATTCATGCATTTGTTAACGCTCTATACCTAAAAACAAGACTTGGAACAGCAAGAAATTTAGTTGGCCTCACACTAAAGATAAACCATTTCCTGAGTTTCAACAAAGATATATTAGTCATTACTACAGGTTACATCCTGTGTTCCTGAATCCTGTTCAAACTGGAAGAGGGCAAATGTGCTTCTCTCAGGGAAAGATTATTCAATGGCTTGAGCCTCTTTATTCTGTCCTATTGGCATCTTGCACCTTTCTTCAATTTCTTACTTATAAGCTTTCAGAGCCTGGCCATTCCTATTTACACTAAGGTTCTTTGTGATATTTGAAAGCCCCTTCTGAACTCTCTCACATACATGCTCTTTCTTCACTGTGCTGTTTACTTGTAGGCATTTGAAGTCATTTTCCTACATGGTTTTTTAATATATTTCAAGGCATCTTTCCTGGCATTTTTACTATTTCCCTGACTATATGATTTTCTATGAGTATCTTTAAAACGTCAGAACTGCTTATTGTCTAAAATTCATAAGTCACTTGGAGTTTGTCTATAAATAATAAAAATAAACATGTGAAAATATTTTGAAATTTTGAAATGCTATCTTAACTTTTTGAAATCTTGCTTTGAAAAAATATAGAATACTGCTAAGGATTTGAGCTTCTCTGCAGGACAGAAGGAGAAGAAAATTCTAGAAACAGCTTGTTTCTAGGTTGCATTCTAGATTGTTTAATAGAATACTTTATGTCTTTGTAAGTCTCTCTCCAGGGAAGACTGTGGTAACATAAACCTAATTTTCCTGTTGACTCAACTTAAAGATTTAGTAAGAATTTTGTTTGAATCATTTTGGTTCAATTTTTTGAAGATTATTAAGAGAAAATGATTATTTGAAGATTATTAAGAGATAAACAATTTTTGAGGATTATTAAGAGACAAGACAATTTTGCCTGGGTCTGCATTTACTCAATTCATTTGTTTCTTTATTTTAATGTTTCTTATTCTTTAGTGTTCATTAGTTGATTCCCTGAACAAATATTTATTAATTGACCACTGTGTGTTAGACTATGTACTATATTCTGGGAAATAATGGAGAGAAACCCCACACAGGATCTCTGCCCTAAATCATGCATTTGGAGCCCAGGAATCTGTATTACAGCAACCGCCATGGGTGATTCTGATGCTAATGATTTACAGACCACACTTTAAGAAATAATATTTTAGTGTACAAATGCATTTAAATATAGAACTGGTAAATTGTGGGCTATGGAATTAATCCTTTAACAAAAATAAATTTTATTCAATGCAGCCAAAATAGGAGCTGCCCTCCCATCCTCTAGGCCCTGTGTCCCAAAGTGTGGCAACAGTGGGGTTTGCAGTGACCTTACTATCCTGCAGTGAGACAATGCTGCTTTCCGAACACCAGCAGTTGCAAGTTTAGTTGCTACATCAGGAAGAAATTCATGGCTTTATAATTTCCATATGGATCTATTTTAGATATGAAAATCCCATCCATATGGAAAACATTATAACAGAGAATATAAGTGAATTAGTAATTTCACAGCTTTACACACCTAAACCTTTAGAATTAAGGTAATTTTCACTGGTTAAATTTAGAAAATAAAAGAGTAAATCTGCCTTGCTCTTGAGAGTCACTATTTTCTTTTAAGTGAAAATAGACATGGTGCCGTAATCATATTAAAGGTAAAGAGATAACTGTTAAATTTGAGGAGGTATCATTTGCATTGGTTCCCTTTCAGTCTTTCTCCAATCCTACCCTACTCATGGGCTTTCTTTTTCTTTTTTTTTTTGAGACGGAGTCTCGATCTGTCGCCCAGGCTGGAGTGCAGTGGCGCGATCTCGGCTCACTGCAAGCTCCGCCTCCCGGGCCTACGCCATTCTCCTGCCTCAGCCTCCCGAGTAGCTGGGACTACAGGCGCCCGCCTCCGCGCCCGGCTAATTTTTTGTGTTTTTAGTAGAGACGGGGTTTCACCGTTTTAGCCAGGATGGTCTCGATCTCCTGACCTTGTGATCCACCCGCCTCAGCCTCCCAAAGTGCTGGGATTACAGACGTGAGCCACTGCGCCCGGCCCTCATGGGCTTTCTATGACTCATATTTCTTCAGAAAAAGTTAAATCCACTTAACAAAGAAAATTGTTGCATTTACTTCTTATCTTTCCTCCTTTCTTGGGGGAAAAACATATTATATTGATCATAACATTATATAACATATTATAATGTATGATTGATATAACATCTATAAGATATATATATTTATATGCAAATAGAAATATATTGATAGACACACCAACTATATGCTTTGTATAAATATGTATTATATATAAATTATCTGTATTTTGACCAACTATGTATGTACATACACATGTGTATATAATATTAATTAAGAATATTAACTTTCCAAGCTTATATATTAGAGCTAAAATTAGGGTTGCTTTTATTTTTTTTTATTTTTTATTTATTTATTTATTTATTTATTTATTTATTTATTTATTTTTGAGACGGAGTCTCGCTCTGTAGCCCAGGCTGGAGTGCAATGGCCGGATCTCAGCTCACTGCAAGCTCTGCCTCCCGGGTTTACTCCATTCTCCTGCCTCAGCCTCCTGAGTAGCTGGGACTACAGGCGCCCGCCACCTCGCCCGGCTAGTTTTTTGTATTTTTTAGTAGAGACGGGGTTTCACCGTGTTCGCCAGGATGGTCTCGATCTCCTGACCTTGTGATCCGCCCGTCTCGGCCTCCCAAAGTGCTGGGATTACAGGCTTGAGCCACCGCGCCCGGCCAGGGTTGCTTTTAAACATTATTTATAAATGACTTGAAAGAAACTTTATATTAGAATATAATTTTTAAGTCAAAAAGTTGTATTCCAGTATATGTGTAATTGCAAAACCTGCTCAGGACTGAAAAGACTAAAATTCACAATGTCAGTCCTTGTTTATACAAGAAACATTATTTGAAACTGAAGCTAAAGACCAGAGAGTTGTTTCAGTTATTTTAAAATTATTATTGTTGATTGGGTGCACAAAACAGTATGAAACATAGTGACACTTTTGCATTGCGTCCTGTATCTATTCTAGTGCCAATAGACAAATCAATACATTTCTATTTTTAGAAATCATGGAGTTTAGAATCTCATCTTAAAACTGAAGTGAAGAAGGAACAAACCTGCCAATGCCTCTTGTGCTCTCCTGTGAAACCCTAAGCTCATGTCCAAGTGCACAGAGATGAACATTTAAGATAGAAGCTTTATAGGCCATCTAGTGACTTCTATTTTATAAACAAGGCAACAGAAACAGGAAGAAGCTTGGGCTAAGATTGTTGGTGATGAAGCCAGAAGTAGATTCAAAGTCCTTTCATGTCTATCAATGGAACACAACAGAAATGAGCTATTCCAGAAATGTCCACATGTTACTATTTTCATGCATGAAGTCACTGCAGTGCAATATGAAGGATGGTGGGTACTCAGTATCCAACTCAGTTATCATATATCCACAAACAGTGTTCTAGCTGCCTGTGTTAACACTGTATGATAATGGAAAGATGAGTGCTTTTACCATGAGAGACGTCAATCATCAAATCAACCCCAGCATCAAAACGAATACTAAAGGTTTTTAGATTCACTTATTACCGAGATTCTTGGTAGTAAGTGTAATAATATAATACATATTGGAAATATCCAAATCCCAAAGAATAAATTTGTTTAAGGACAAAAAAACTTGAGGGATGTAAGAATGTGTTTACAATGGAATAAAAGTGACGTGATGAATCAGGGTCAGCCCAGAGTCGCCAAGGCTAATTTTTCAAACGTAAAACGCGGTTTGGAGTAACCCAGGAGCCCCAGACCTTTTCGCTTCTGGAATTCTCATAGAGAGAACAGGCTGCTCTTAGGGATTGTTTGAGTTGATGCCACAATCTGAGTTCCTTTATGAGCCAACGTATAGAACAACCCACACATCCATTTGTTTTTGTGAGCTACAGATGGATAAGCAGAAAATAACCATTTGACATTAAAATTTACAGTTCACTCATAAACAGTACAACCAAGCGTTCACATTTCAGCTACAGTGAGGGGTCTTCCAGAGAATTATATTAGTGGTAACAGTCATAAGTAAAAGTGCTTAATATTCCAGTCTACAACTAAAGGAGGAACATTACTCCCCTAATTCATGAATGGAAAAGATATTAGTATAACTGAAATGGCTATATAAATCAGTTTCTTGTTTTAAAAGATGAAGAAACAATTCTTATTCTGAGAAAGATGTGAGAGTTTGCAGGCATCTCAGTTGGACTGTTAATTTCATTTGTAAATTGTGTGAATATACCTAATAAGTGTGTGCAAGCCTTCATAAAATTATATTGTTGCCCCAACAGAAACATTTTCAGCAATGATGAGCAAAGTCATGTTCCTATTGTTGTCACAATAAGTTGTCTTTAAAAAAATCTCTAGAGAAAATGATTAATTAGATTTCAGTTATGCTGCAGAAAAAAAATGTACTTTACATATTCACACTAAAAAGCATTATAGTATTTCTTTAATGTGTTTAAACATTCAAAAATGTTTTTAAAAGCCACTTAAAAAGTCAAAGCAAAAGCAAGCTAATGGAAGATGGTGTCATCCTTCAAGTTGATGTATGTTGAGTTTCCCCAGGTCCTTTTGTATGACATTACACAGACATTGTTGGAATTTTTCTAAATTATCTTAGAAAATTCTGAAATACCCATTCTGGTCTGCTGACAGACACAAGGATGATCTCTATAGTTCTGCCATGGGTTGTATGAAAGACCAAAATTAATGTTACTCCCCTTTAAGAGAAAGGCAGATTAGGTGGGCATGGTTGCTTTGTTTGGCTTGACTGCATATTGGATTAAAAGCATCTCTCTCTCTCTCTCTCGCTCTCTCTTGCTGTCTCTCTTTCTGTCTCTCTCTCTCTCTCTCTCACACACACACACACACACAGAGTCTTCCTCCAGCCCCCGACCTTGAATATTCCTTGTCAAATTTCATTCCTCTTTCTCCCTTCTTGCCTTTCTCTTCTCTCTTTCCCTCCCATCGTTCTCCTTCCACCTGCTCCTCCCCATATTTCCCAATTCATTCACTCATTATTTCTTCCTTACTGATGTCTTTTTATCTGTATTTTTATTTTTACTTCTTTCTACTCTCCTTACTCTCAATTCTCATTTTTCTCCTATTTCTCAGTAACCCTTTCTTTACTTAAAAATTATGAAGATATTGCCAGCAGCTTTAATGGACTTTGTTAGTCAACATGATTTGGTTAACAAGAGATTAAATGTTAATAGCATATAAATCATCTTATCTACTGTTAATATAAATTTGATACATTTTTGTATCAGATATGTCTAGAAATAAATTTTGGTATTTGCTTCTTTCATATGACATTTAAAATATTTTTAAATGGCATTTGTTTGAAAAAGCCACGTAGGAAATTTATATTTCTAAATCCATATTTCTGTAGTACAGTAGTACTTGTTATATTGAGAGGCTTTTTAGATTTTGAATTATAATTTTACAACTCTGAAAACCATGTTATTGCTATAAAAATATTATTTGCATGAAATACATATATTCTCCCTACATTTTTTTAAATAGGCGAATTACTGCTGCTTTGTGATGTGCCGATGCGTTCTACATTTTAATTTTAATATTAAAATATTCTACATACAATGGGTGAAATATCAGTCTTAGAATTTATTTTCTATTACTCTAATAAAGCATCCTCATCCTTTGTTCCTCTGAGTGTTTTTAAGACACAGCCCGTTACCTTTCTTTTAAAATAGTTAAGTATATTGCCTCTTATTTTCAATTTTCTCCTTCACTCCATTCCATACATCCAAAATTATTTAGTTTTCAAATTACATCCCTGCTGGAGGTGAAGCCGTTTCATCTCCCATGCTTAGCTTTTGCGGGAGGGGACAGATGGGATAAAGCTGGGAATGGGGAAAGGATGAATTGCATTTTCAATCTCAGGTCACTCTGGTGACTTCAAGTGATTGGAAATCCACTTCCCAAAGAGATACCTCTTTCATAGAAAATACTCAAGTGTCAGCTCGTTCTCCACTAGAAGACTCCCTTATTTCCTGGCTTCGTTCCTCTGAGGGCCACTTTCCTCTGAGAGAATACGTTTACAGACTATCGTAATATGACTTTCTAACTCTCTTTGGGGCAAACTTACCTACTCTCAAGTTTCAAATCACCTTAGCATTCATGCCCTACCCCTCCCAGTATTCTCATAGTTCAACCCATGGAACATAGTCGATTGTAGCACTCCATGTCCCGAAGTCTGAGTTACCCAGCATAGAAATACACCACAACAACCCTCATGGGATAGATGCTCCATCAGGATAGCCCAAGGTGAGATTTAGCACTCCCAGAAGAGTGAAACCATTAGACAGCGTTGTGTCATTTCAAGTCTGATACTTTTAAAGTTCTCCCACTCTGTAGGATAGATACAAGCCCTCCTTTTCCTGGTAACCCAACAAGCACTGAATCAAGAGTGTCCGCGTGCACACACACACACAGGTATGCACACATGCACGCACACAGGTATTCACGAACACACAGTTATGCACGAACACACACAGGTATACACACACCCAGGTATGCACACATGCACGCACACACACAGGTATTCACGAACACACACAGTTATGCACGAACACACACAGGTATACACACACCCAGGTATGCACAAACACACAGGTATACACACATGCACGCACACACACACAGGTGTGCACACACACATATGCACACACACACGCACACACACAAGTATGCACACACACGCACACACATATGCACACATGCATGCATGCACACACCCACAGGTATGCACACACGCATGCACACACAGGTATACATATGCACATGCACACACACACAGGTATGCACACACACAGGTATGCACACACACACGTGTGCACACACACACAGGTATATACATGCACTCATGTACACACACACAGGTATGCACATACACATAGGTATGCACATACATGCACACACAGACGTATGCACACACATGCACACACATCCACACATATATGCACATCCACACTACTGAAAGACAAACAATAATTTTCAAAAAGAATAAAAACACAAGCATAGTAAGGAAAAGCAGTATTGACCTAACTAAACACGCTTAGGAAAACATCAGCACCGTGTAGGGTTGGCCCTCCTTTCATCATCCTCTGAAATCTACGCCTTACTCAGAGGCCTGTAAGTACATAAAATACAGCCACCACTGCGACATTTAAGTCTACAAAGCTACAAAGTCTACAAAGCTGTTTGCCTCTTGACAATTATCTTCTAAATGCCTGAAGAGAGCCTGGGTCATAGATTTTAAATGATCTCCAAAGTCACTAGCCTACCTGTTGAGCAGACCATCAAACTCAGAGCTCCAGTTTTAATGACCCAGTGTACCTCTTTCTGACCAAACCAAGAGAAAAGTCAACTCAGGGCACGTCTTTCCAGCCAAATCAAGAGAAAGGTCAACTTCAAATAATTTAAAGAAGCAAGAACCCACAGTGCATTCTCAGGCTTTTAATACCTTACAAGAGAAGGTCTTAGCAAATGGGAGCACTAAATAAAAGCAGGATACTGATAAACCAGGTGATGTATGGACACCTGATTGGCTGGACACGAATAAGTCAGTGTTGTGTGGCAGAAGGAATAGAGAACTTAACGTCAGAAACCTTAACTTCTTTTATGTCATTTATTATTCAACACACACTAATAACTGGGTACCGCCTGAGTGGCAGGTGCTATGTTCGGGTCCTAACTCCACCACTCACTGACTGTGGAACTTTGGGTAAATCATTTACTCTTTCAAGGGGTTCACTTTTCCTATTTAAAACTTTTTTATGGGGTTTACTTTTCCTATTTAAAATTTAAAAACAAACAAAATTTGGCCTTCTTGTTTGTGGCAAGGGGTTTATGGTGAGGTACCAATGAGATATTTGTGGAAGCACTTGTAATACATAGCCACCTCTATAGAATAAATGTAAGTTAATCCCTTGTGCTATTTCATAATTATTTTTCCTCTTTTTTTTTTTTGAGATGGAGTCTTGCTCTGTCAGAGTTAGGTAATGTCTACATTAGAAGAAAACAACTCAAAAGAACAGGAGTCTGTATTAATATTTCAGGGCTTCGTATATACCAGGCAAGCATTACACATATCATCTCATGTAATTCTCACAAAACAACATGAAGTTGCTGTTATAATCCTGGTTCCTGTTTTACAGGTGACAAAGTGAAGATGAGCAACAGCTTAAAAATCAGAAAGCCAGTGTAGTGGTGATGGTTTCAGAACACTGTGAATGTACTTAATGCCACTGAATCTTACACTTAGAAATGGTTAAAGTGATAAACGTTATGTGTATTTTACCACAATAAGAATAAATAATAAAGCCGGGAACCAAAGCCAGACAGTATGCAAATACCTTAAGAGGTGAGACCACTGAGCCATGCCAGTTATCTCAGACTAGTAAAGACAGGCATTTTTCTAAAACAGAGGCATTTGTAGATCTATAGTTTTATCTACTTACTTTTCAGTGTTTAGAAAAACTGAAGTTTGTGTACTCAATCTCAAGTAATTTTATTGAGTATTTGATCTCTAACTGTGGATCTCCTGGACATGAGTTAGATGCATGATCTCCTCATAGGAATTTATCTCCACAAACTGGATACATAAAGTTTTAAAAACAAATATCTGATATTCTATTTTCTGATTTGAGCCAAAGTATTTTGCTTTATTGTAATTTTAGTTAAATTTTTACGTTGCCAAACTAGAATTATTCATGAAATTCTCAAAACTATATTGGATTATATGTATTTAAAACATGTTCCATGAAAATATAAATGATCCTATAACATTTGCAATCTAATCGTAATTCATTTTATAATGGCAATCTCAGAACACGTTTGTTAATTGTGTTAATTATATCACTCTCGTTGACTTTCTCAGCTCACTTTCCCTTTTGGTGAAGAGATACTTATGACATTTAGTGTTTAATGTCATTAGCTTTTTTCTGAATAAGGGTGGGAATATTGTTCAGCAATTTTGAAATCTAACAGGAATAAATGCAGGATGTGGAGGCATCTGTTGACTATACACACGCTGAAGAATCACAGTTGTTAAGAAATCACAGCAATCTAAAAAGGAACAGAAATATACTGGAAAAAAAAAATAGTCCAGGAGGGTTAAGAGAAGGTTCTTTGGCAGCTTGCTCTGCCCAGCGTGCCGTAATAGCCCTTTCCAATGCATATTGGCAAACTATGTTGAATGATCTTGATAACGGAGATTTAATTAAAATGCTGCAAGCATAAGATCTCTGCCTTCGTGCTATAGAAGATTTTGTTGAAAGAATCTTATTACAAACCTAGCAGGATTTTTTAAATGTTTTATTCACTTGTAGCCATCCCACTGATTACAGTTGGAAGTATAAAACAACCAGTTGGTTCTTAATAAGGGCTCTTAAAAATCACAGCATGTTCTTCAGTCCCTTAGTGCAGGATGAATGTGACATCAGGGACACAAATATCATTACCTTGATAAATTACTGACGGCATAATGATTATGGAAATCGTCATCGACTGATCATCAGTCACAATTTATTTCAAATCAATGTCTACAATTTGTAGCCTGGATGGAAGTTTTATCAAAACCCCCTCTGGTATAGTACAGCTCTTGGTAGCTAACTTCCTCCTAAGAGCATTACAGCCTTGTCATACATCATCTGCTGTTCATGAATGGAACCACTCAATGATTCCGTGGCCTCAAGCGATCCAAATTAGTCAGAAGAACACTGGGCTACCACACACTCATAGGCAGGCTCGTTCAGCAAAGCACTTAAATTAAGAACCAGCAAATGTGCCAAACTACAGAATCCCCCCTTAGACACAGAGTTTCCCATTTTTTTCCCCTTTCCAACTGGCAATAAATGGTAATGTTTGAGTTTACTGTGCTGTTAAATTGCAAATCAATTGTCGCCGAATCATGCCATAATAGACGTTTACGTCTTTAGAGCAGTCTCTGTACGAGGAAACATAATCTGCATGCCTTTGAGACTTGGTAGTTTCCCATTACCCTTTGCTAACACATTTACCATTTCAAGTAATTTTAGGTCAGTAGGGCCCAAGAAGTCAATCCCTGTGATATTCTTATGTAACATTTTCCTAATTTTTAAATTGGTCATCGTTTATGAAGGATCACAAAATGATCAATGTCAGTGCTAGCTAGCGATGAACTTATATGAGGAATACTCTGTCCCCAAAGGGCCGCCTTCTCAGATTAATAACAGAGACTACAGAATACGCTTTAGCTAGCATAAGGGTTTGATTGGAAAATTGGCAAGAATGGATTTTTTTTAAGGCTGTGCTTTCTACTTTTGCTTCTTTACAGGGAAACTGAAATAATTGGTTGGGTATATACTGTGGTTGAGATAGACAAGCTAACATGGAGAAATACAACAGAAAATAAACAGACAAGCACCGAGTTTTGTTCTGTGAAATAATGTTGATGCAATATTATTTTTAGAGAGAATAAGATGATATTCGCATAAATGGGCCAGTGGGAGTAGGTTGAGTAAAATTTACCATTTAACTTGTTATTGTGTTGTTAGACGCTGTAAGCTTTCTTTGTGTTTTGGATAAAGTTTGGTAGTAGTAACATTTCTCCTTAATTTTATAGTTCGACTTTCAAAAGATCACATGAAATTAGACACTTGATAGATGTTTTCTAATGAAGATAAGGCAAGGTTACTAGTTCAAGTTTAAGGTTGGCATGTACGTCTCTAAACTTAAGTAACAGTTCTCAAAAGCCCAACATGGAATGAGGAAAATTGAGGCAATATTAATGATTCATCACTTATTAAGTGTCAGTTATGATTCAAGCATCCTGCTGAACGTCCCAAGTACATTATTTTTGGTAACTCTCAGAAGAACCCTACAGGGGTTTGTTTGGCTCCAGATTTCAAATAAGAAAAGTGAATCATGATTGCCTAAGATATTGAAAAAGTGTAGTGGGCAGATCTATTTGAACTTAAGGTAATTATTCTTCATGCTATGCGAAATTCCTTGGAACATGAATGATATTTAAGATGTAGAAACTAGTTAAGTCTTGCTTTTCAAACCTTTATGTGACTACTATTTATGGACTGTTTGTCATATTAACAGTTGTATATCAAGTGATATGAAGAAAGAAAGAAAACAGAGAAAGTGAGAATAAAGGAAGGAGAAAAAGGGAGAGGATGGAAGGAAAGGAGAGAGGAAGGGAGGGAGGACAGGAGGAAGCAAGGAGAGAAGGAGGTAGGAAAGAAGGAGGGAGGAAGAAAGGAAGGAAAAGAGGGAAAGAGGAAGAAAGAAGGAAGGAGCAAAAGGAGGAAGGAAAAGAGGGAGGGAGGAAAGAAGGAAGGGAGGAAGGAAGGAAGGAAGGAAGGAAGGAAGGAAGGAAGGAAGGAAGGAAGGAAGGAAGGAAGGAAAGGAAGGAAGGAAGGAAAGGAAGGAAGGAAGGAAGGGAGGGAGGGAGGGAGGGAGGGAGGGAGGGAGGGAAAGAGGGAGGGAGGGAGGGAAGGATGGGCACATGGTCCCAGACCTTGAGGAATTTATGGTTACCCCTACCTCAATGTTCTCCTTCCTCTTAACTTTCCAAGGGAATCTGGGACATTGGACAAATCTTTTCTGAGCACCAACAATATGCCAAGACCTATAAATCTAAAACAGTCCTCAGTGTTCCCCCTGGCTTCATCTGCAAAGCCTCCTCTGCTTTCTAAGTGCATGAGCTATATCAGTGACACCCCCCTCTTCCCAGTCAACCTATTTGAGATTTTTTTATTGCCTGCACCTACTCTCTCCAATATCTCATGAATGAGTACATCTTGCTGATTTATCTTCTATAGTGTATCCCCCATAGATGTTTCCCTTTTTGCCCATTCTATCCATGTCCATGCCTTATGCACTGGCAATAGTGCCGAATGGTTTCTAACAAAGTTATAAGTGATTTGGTGTGATTGTCCCTCCAGCTGATACTTCTGGGGTGACTTCTTGGTGTGGCATGAGGTTCTGTGGTCCCAGTCCTGTGTGATTCCCCGGGCAGGCTGCTCCTCCTGGACTGACAGGCATACTGGCTCTCTCTGTTGTATTTATCTTGAATCCCTGGCTTCTGCCCTGTACACACCAGGGGAGGTCAGCACTCGGCATGAGTGAAGTGGAGTCTGGGGCATGGCAGCACCTGGACAGAGTAGGAGGTTATGGCGACAGGCAGACTTGGGTTTCAGGGCTTATTCTGTCACTTATTCGCTGTGTACTTTAGGCAAGTTTATTCATTTGACAAATATTTACCACATGCTGCATGCCAAAGCAATTTCTGGGGCAAACCATGGTGATTAAAACAGAAAAGATACTAAGCTCCATGGTGTCTACTTCTAATGGAAGAAGATAGACAGGCAAGTACATTACTTAATAATTGAGATTATTTCAGATACCAGTATTTTTTCAAATTGGGTGATGTGATGGAGGGTAAGATGAGGGAATGAGAGGCACTGAATTTAGATTTGGTGATTAAGAAAGACCTCGTTGAAGAGAAATGTTTGAGAATGAACAGAAGGAACCAGCCAGGAAAAGATCAAGGGCAGAGGTTTTGGTTGGGCGAACAGTAAATACAAAGAGAGATGGCAGAAGGAAGGCCAGGGTGGCTGGAGGGGGCAGGTGAGGGGAGGAGTAGTGGGCAAGGGGAGCAGTGGATGAGATCTGAGGAAAGGGCCTTGTTAGTCATGAAAAGACACTGGATTTTTAGCCAGGGGCAGTGGCTCATGCCTGTAATCCCAGCATTTTGGGAGGCTGATGCGGGAGAATCACTTGAGGTCAGGAGTTTGAGACAAGCCTAGCCAACATAGTGAAACCCCATCTCTACAAAAAAAAAAAAAAAAAACAATTAGCTAGGCCAGGCATGGTGGTGCACACCTGTAGTCCCAGCTACTGGGGTGGGTGAGGTCGGAGAATCCCTTGGGCCTGAGTTGCAGTGAGCTGAGATCACACCACTGCACTCCAGCCTGGGTGACAGAGAGAGACCCTGTTCCTCCAAATAAAAAAAAAAAAAGAGGGAAAGACTGTATTTCTATGCAGGTGTAATGGGGAAGCCATTGGCAGGGTTTAAGCAGAGGAGTGGTGTGGCCTAATGATGTTCATTAGAGAAACATGCCTCTGTCTGCTGTGAGGAGAAAGGACACAGAGAGACATGTGGAGCAGTGAGTCCTGCCAGGCAGTTGGAACCAGAGTCCCCTCCCCAAGCCAGGCCATCACAGTCACAGCCAAAACTGGACCCAGTGGTCCTGAGCACATGCTGCATTCAGCTACTTCTAAATATCTAGAGTATTTTTAAGTTTTTAAATAACTATTTACATGTATTACAATCATTTAATTTTGGCATATATATGTATATATTATTTTGAGACAGGATCCCACTCTGTCACCCAGGCTGGAGCACAGTGGTGCAATCACAGCTCGCTGCAGCAGCACAAGGCAGCACAATCCTCCCATCTCAGCCTCCTGAATTTTGGCATATATCTTGATATGCAGTAAATGAAGTTTAGATTTATAGGTTTTGCAAATTCAGCCCAAATACTTCGCAAGATTTATTTGCTTTATTCCTTGCCTTGCTCTTACTTTTAAGGATGTTATAGGAAAATTTGTGGGGGGCAGAAATTAGAGGTTTTGGTAATGAACCAGCTATTTCTAACGGACACTAGTGAGGCACATCAAATGCTGGGCTAATGCTTTGTGTGTTAGAGTAACCATTGTTATATCAACCAATAGCTATTTATCCAGTGCCGTACAATACAAGATACTGTGCTAAAAATGGTAGCAGACGCAGAGAAGTATATGATACATTCCTGCTCACATGGAGCTTGAAATCTCACGCAGAGCCAGGATGCATTTGCAGAACAGGTAAACCTACCTGACAGCCTGTGCGAAGGCCCAGACCAGCGCTGAAGGATGTGCCAGGGGATGGAGGAGGGGAGCACCCAGACAGTGAACAGCTTGAGGAAATGACAGCAAAAGAAGAAAGGTATAGCTTTTTCAAAGGTGATTGACCAGACAGGCCAGAGAATTCACATGGGCTGTTACATTAGAAGGGAATAGTGGGAAATGAGGCAAGAATAGAAAATTGAAACCAGTTGTACAGGGGGCTTAATGCCTGGCCGAGGAATGTGGGCTTTGTACTGTTGGAACTGGGCAGCTCTTGAAGGGTTTGGGGCAAGGGAGTGACATGATGAAAAGGTATTCGGGAAGATTAATCCAACAGCTGTGTGCCAGACAGGCGGGAGAGGAGGCAGGAAGCAGCTGCTGTAGGTGATCTTCAATTGAGGGGCGTGTCGGTCTTGTTGGTTCTGGGTTTTCAAAGTAAAATAATTTTACATATATGTCAAAATTCCCTCATTTTTGGCCATGCGCCTCTAGTCCCAGCTACTCAAGGAGATTGAGGTGGGAGAATCACTTGAACCCAGGGGGCAGAGGTTGCAGTGAGTCGAGATCGTGCCACTGCACTCCGCCCTGGGTGACAGAGTGAGACTCGGTCTCAAAAAAAAAAAAAAAAAAAAAAATCCCTCATTTTTCCTTATGCCATATGAACTATCTGATGATATGATAGCTTTTATCAAGAAGTGTCCTTTCTTTATATAACATTTAAAAATAGTCCCTTTCTAGAAAAATTATTCACCCTTTTCTCCATTATTTTCTTGAGTAATAGTGATAAGCTAATAAAAAACCGACAAGGAAATAGCAAAAAAGTAGGAAATTATGAAAACAAGTGAGTGTTTTGCTAAGGAAATGTTTATTACTGTGGTTCTCATCATTATGAGTTAATTACAGACTCTCAGCAAATATCCCATTGTGAACTCAGAGGTGCAATATGTTTTATTTGAAAAAGTGAAATAGTGATTTCCTTTCCAGTATTCAGTTGCATTTCCTGCTATTTTAAGACTACTCAGTGGTGCCAATGTACTTTGACAACCAATTATCCCAGCATGTCTTTGCAGTGTATTTTAACTATAATGCTTTTTAAAAGCTTGAATTGCAAAAACAGAGTTTTATCTTAATTGATCAGATGTGCTTCTAGAATTGTCTGAATACTATTTGTGTAATATCTGAATAACTTAACTAATTTACATGAGCAGAAAAAAACACCTGTTGGAGTAACACACACAAAACTTCCTTCAAAGCTATCATTTATCATTTTTTTCCTCAGACTTTCTTTAATGTCTTGACTCTTACGAAAGGACGACATGTAGTCCCTGAGTTCTGGCCAAAAGAAAGAATGAGATGTCCCTTAGACCATCCCCGGGAACTCATAATCTGATTTCCTGAAGCCAATTGCCATCTGATTATTACCGTTACAGGCAATGCAAACCTCAGACTTTGCCCATATCATCGTATTCTGTCTGGTTCCATCTAAACTCTGCTTTCAAGAATGGCATGCCACCCACTCTATAAGCAAAAGGTGACTTTACCAAGTAGGAATTCTCCATGTTAATGTTGCCTTAAGCGCCTGTTAACTACAATGCATTGTTTAAAAGCTGACATCTGTGATTATTTCAGGCACAGGGCCATTGTTTAATTTACTTTGGTTTGATTTTTTTTTTCTCTCCGCCCTCCCAGTTGGCTTCTCCAGAAGAGTAAAGCCAGACAGTAGTTACTGCTTTGGAAAGAAAAGATAAGCCGAGCACTTTGGAATGCATTTTTCTAACACTCCTTCGCCAAGTGTTACATGACTGTATCAAATTTCTTTAGACTTTGATAATGAGAAACAGACAATGCCATAGAAAATACAACCAAGAGATTTGCGGTAATAGAGGATTTCAGAAATACACATGGTTCTAAATGGCTCTAAGATTATGTGCTTTAGAGTTCTCAATCTTTTATTTTTTTCATGTTTGAGTAGGTCCTATGGTTGATTATCAGGTTGATGAAGGGCAGAGGCCCTGTCTGCTGATTATAAATGTGCATGTGTGTAAAATTTTCACACATAATATAATATTTCAAAGTTATTTTTATGGGGGCTCAGGGGTCCCAGAACTTAAACAAAACTGCTAATCATTGGCTCCAAGAAATACTTAGAAGGAATCATAGTTTTTTTAACATCATATGGAGTCATTTGCAGACTTTTGGGCTACAGATCACATTATGTTTATTTATTCAGCTGGCTTTGGAGATTTGAGCAATATTTGTAGGCACACAAGTCTTTGCCTTGCTTAATAAAAAGTATACTCAAAGGTATCGCTCCAGCATTTTTATACACAAAAGGTTCTCACAAGCAGGGGTTGATATCGAAAAAAATGTAATTTTGAAATTAAAAAGAAAGAAACTAAACAATCCTGGGGAAAAAATCATCCAGCATCATCTTTCTTAAGAAATCTTCAGCAGACCTTGTGTCCCTCGTGCTATAAAGCTTGAAAATACATTATTATCTTTTACAAGAACACTGTAAACTTTAACTTGCATTATTCTCTGTGATCATCTATGACACACAAGACCTGGCTCACCTTGTAAGAATAATCATTTAACACAGGATGTGTAATTTTCTTGGCATTATTAGTAGAGCTTTATGTCACGAAGTCAATTCAGTCTTTTCCATGAAAGAAGGTGGAATAAATATTTCATAGCTATGGCTTTTGAGGAACGTTCCGCCTTTCAGTCTTGAGACAGTCTTTCAACATGTGTGCCAATCAGAAGTCTTTAATAGATGTAAAATGCATCTTGTCTACTTGTCTTTGAAAAACATAAGGATCTCAAGATGCACCTGAAATATTCATTATGTGGACAATACTTCAAGCAGGGCTAGAACTTGCTGAGTGTTTCAACCAATACCTATTTGTTCAAATTTTTTCTCTTTTTCTGTTTTTCCTTGTTCTTTCTTTATTCTTTCTATCTTTCAACATCCCTAATGCTTCTAAGTCCATGACTTGTCAAAATGGCTATAATATACCCAGATAAGTAAATTTATTGATAGCATTTAACATCTCAAACATTGTCTTTGATTTGGTTAGCTTCGTGACGGTTTAATGGAAGAACATATTTTGTGCCATGAAAATATTTCTTTTACTTCCATTTTTCCTCTTTTGACCAACCTACCTCAGTTATTTTAAGTAATCACTTTATTGTGAAATTATCCTTTGTGTGAGTTTCTCTGTTAACATACAACTAGTATAGGATAATTTCACTGTCAGCAGGAAAACTCACTTGTGGAATTTTGCCACAGTGATTTTTATATTCTTTGCTTTGAGTCTCTATGAGAAATATCCCCACAGATTGAACCCATGACCTCCTCTTCTGATCTATGCTCACCTCTTCAATATTGATTTGTCTTTGGCTTGGGTGGATACTGTTAAATTTTGTGTTAATATTTAAGATGTATTTTGTAGATACTGTCATTATTTGATAAGGTGTTACAAAGTAATGTCTCTTTAAAGCGTTTCTTAAAGACAAAATAGATATTTAATTAAGCTTAAAAAGGAGCAGGGTAATGTCTTTTAATTACGCAAACTTACACAACACACACACAATCACACACACACACTTTTCTACAAATCTGAAACTAGGGAGAACTGCATGTAAAAGAACTTAGGGTCATGAAAGGCCATAAACTAAAACCGTTTTCCCATATGCTACTATGTTTCTTATAAAATGCAATAGAACATTTACAATTCCTATAAATCATTTTATCTGATAACACACTAAAATATATTTTCAATTTCTCTTTCTATCTCTTATCAATACCACCATTTTCTTTTTTCTCACCCGAATCTAAGCCTTTAAACTTCATTAACAGAAATGCCTCCCTGCAGAAAAAAATGTATCTCAAGCTTTGTCACAGAGCCAATTGCTATGAGAAGCAAGACAAAAAGGGGACAAAACAAAACATATTTTCAGGTCTTACGATGTGCCAGGCACTGTAGCAAATTTCTTTTCCATGTGTTCTCTCAGTAAAAAATGGAGTAAAAACGATGTGTTTTTCTAAATCGCTACTTCATTATATTATATATGAAACTGTATTATATTTCTTTTATTATTGTTCCTCAATTATTTTGATGACTAGACTATTACGTCCAGTTTACAGCAATAGAGCACTGTTCCCAGGGAATAAAACATATGAAACATGAAAGGTAACTCTAGGCCGGACGCGGTGGCTCAAGCCTGTAATCCCAGCACTTTGGGAGGCCGAGACGGGCAGATCACGAGGTCAGGAGATCGAGACCATCCTGGCTAACACGGTGAAACCCCGTCTCTACTAAAAAAAAAAAAAAAAAAAGCAAAAAACTAGCCGGGCGAGCTGGCGGGCGCCTGTAGTCCCAGCTACTCGGGAGGCTGAGGTGGGAGAATGGCGTAAACCCAGGAGGCGGAGCTTGCAGTGAGCTGAGATCCGGCCACTGCACTCCAGCCTGGGCGACAGAGCGAGACTCCGTCTCAAACAAACAAACAAAAAAAAAAAAAACAAAAAAAGAAAGGTAACTCTAGTGGATTTAGTTTTTTATAAAATAGTCTATCCCATAAGAAGTAAAGAATATCCTGGTTCTCACTGAAGTTATTGATGGACATAAATACAGGTACAAACAAGAGAAATTTAGCTCAGACATAAGAAAGAATGCTCACATGAATCATGTCTTTCACAAATCTGCATGAAAAATGTTAATAATTTGGGGGTGTTTTTGTGAGAAACTAGGTAGCTATATTTGTGGGCTGATTTATATACATTCTTAACTTTTTTAAGTGCTACCTTAACCCTAATTTAATACTTGAAGAATTTGAAAGAATAGAGCTCAGAATAAAATTAACAGTTCAGTGAATATATTTATTTCACCAATGCAAAGATGAATTAGATGGCTTCTATGACAGTGTTTGTTCCTTTGTTTGTCTTTTTAGCCCAACATTCATACTTCTTCAAAGAACTGTAAGCAATGCATTTTTAACAAAATCACAATGACTCTGCTACTCTCATGAAGATTTATTAATACTGACTACTAAATAAAAATGTCAAAGACAGTAAATATCATGCATAAAAGCATGAAGAAACGCTACATTGGTTTCAGGACAAATAGGAAATGTAATATACATTCTGTGTAGAAAATGCATTTTTAGTAAAGTTAGGTAAAAACAAATTATAGGCAAATAAGTTAATGGTTCTCATGATACCTGAATAAGAAGGCAAAATTGAAAGAAATTTGGGCTCTCTGCAATATACAAACAAGGCTGGCCCTGAGCAAGAGTGTCAAGTGAGCTACCTGCCCTTGACACTCGTCCTTGTGTACTCAGTTCCCTTAAGCCTTTTTCCTGGGTCCAGAGGTCTAAGGGTAATTCGCCACAGGCAAGAATCATTATTGCAGGTCCCCTCCTCATGAAAGTTTTTGTATGCTAACTTCCATCTTTTTATGGCAGTGATTCTTAAGCCTCTGGACTGTGGCTCACTTACAGATGTACACACCCCATTTCCGTTTTCCGAGGGAATACCCCATTTCCGTTTTCCGACTATTTCCATTTTCCGAGGGAAAAAGACCCCATAATAAAAAAATACTTTGGGATAAACAAAATAACAATCAACATATTAATACAATACCAACATAGCACAGTCTATGATGAGTACATACAAAATCTAATGATCGTGTCACAAATATGTTAATTCATGTCAGTTTGCAACCAAAACATCAGTAATAACCACATGTGCCTTCCTAGATTTCAAGAACCCTAACAAGTTTCATGTGAACATGAATCTCAGGAGTACTGCAAGGCTCTCAGGCATGAGGTTGTAATCAAATGTCTTAGTGGAAGCCTGGCTTAAAGTTCTCAGTTAATTCTGGTAACACACTAATACTAGTTTATGAATAGTATCTTCCACCAACTCAGCAAATACTAGTGAGTATCCATTAACCTCTATGAAACTGCACATTATTCAACTGTAAGAAGCAAAGAACTACAAATTCTGTACATCAGGTTGAACTTTGAATTTCTGCAGGAGTCTAAGGGGCATACTTTGCGTTTGAGGGATTTCAGCGTCAATGCACTGATCGTGACCTGATGGAGTCAGAAGCTGTTCCCAGATGGAGATTTCATTTTCACCCTTGTTTACTTGGGTGCCAATGGCTACACACTTGAATAACCCAGGAGACAAAGAGAGAGAGAGAGAGAGAAAACAAAAAAGAAAAAGAAGCCGGGCGCGGTGGCTCACGCCTGTAATCCCAGCACTTTGAGAGGCCGCGGCGGGCGGATCACGAGGTCAGGAGATCGAGACCATCCTGGCTAACACGGTGAAACCCCATCTCTGCTAAAAATACAAAAAATTAGCCGGGCGTGGTGGCGGCGCCTGTAGTCCCAGCTACTCAGGAGGCTGAGGCAGGAGAATGGCAGGAACCCGGGAGGCGGAGCTTGCAGTGAGCTGAGATGGCGCCACTGCGGTCCGGCCTGGGTGACAGAGCAAAGACTCCGTCTCAAAAAAAAAAAAAAAAAAAAAAAGACAGTTATGTCTCAGTAAGCCACAATGGTCTATCCGAATAATGATCTACCTTGCTATACAAAACATCTTATAATCAGAATTCGGTTAGACCACGAACTGGGAAACCGGTGCAGGTAACAACTAGAGGCAACAGCAAAGTTTTCAGTGGTCAAATGAGCTGAGATATGGATCAGGGCCCAATAAAATAGGGGAGTTCTGATAGGATAACAACAAGCTGATGGGTTAAACGGCCCGTGTAGTTTTGAACTGAGATCTTAGAGCCCTAATACTCCAGATGGGGAATCTAGATGCCCAGCAATTCCTTAACTAACTAGAGCTTTGTGTGTTACATTGCTCTCACCCATTTAAGTCAGTGCTTTTCAGAGGGCACCCTCCTTTTCCCAAGACTCTGAATTATCAAAGCCAGATTAGCAAGCCGCGTCTTTTTCTTTATTATTATTATACTTTAAGTTCCAGGGTACATGTGCACAGCATGCAGGTTTGTTACATATGTATACATGTGCCATGTTGGTGTGCTGTACCCATTAACTCGTCATTTACATTAGGTATATCTCCTAATGCTATCCCTCCCCCCTCCCCGCACCCCACAACAGGCCCTGGTGTGTGATGTTCCCCTTCCTGTGTCCAAGTGTTCTCATTGTTCAATTCCCACCTATGAGTCAGAACATGCGGTGTTTGGTTTTCTGTTCTTGTGATAGTTTGCTGAGAATGATGGTTTCCAGCTGCATCCATGTCCCTACAAAGGACATGAACTCATCCTTTTTTATGGCCGCATAGTATTCCATGGTGTATATGTGCCACATTTTCTTAATCCACGCTGTCATTGATGGACATTTGGGTTGGTTCCAAGTCTTTGCTATTGTGAATAGTGCCACAGTAAACATACATGTGCATGTGTCTTTATAGCAGCATGACTTATAATCCTTTGGGTATATACCGAGTAATGGGATGGCTGGGTCATATGGTATTTCTAGTTCTAGATCCTTGAGGCATCACCACACTGTCTTCCAAAATGGTTGAACTAGTTTACAGTCCCACCAACGGTGTAAAGGTGTTCCTATTTCTCCACATCCTCTGCAGCACCAGTTGTTTCCTGACTTTTTAATGATTGCCATTCTAACTGGTGTGAGATGGTATCTCGTTGTGGTTTTGATTTGCGTTTCTCTGATGGCTAGTGATGATGAGCATTTTTTCATGTATCTCTTAGCTGCATAAATGTCTTCTTTTGAGAACTGTCTGTTCATATCCTTTGCCCACTTTTTGATGGGGTTTTTTTTTTCTTGTAAATTTGTTTGAGTTCTTTGTAGGTTCTGGATATTAGCACTTTGTCTGATGAGTAGATTGCAAAAATTTCCTTCCATTCTGTAGGTTGCCTGTTCACTCTGCTGATAGTTTCTTTTGCTGTGCAGACTCTCTTTAGTTTAATTAGATCCCATTTGTCAATTTTGGCTTTTGTTGCCATTGCTTTTGGTGTTTTAGACATGAAGTTCTTACCCATGCCTATGTCCTGAATGGTATTGCCTAGGATTTCTTCTAGGGTTTTTATGCAAACCAAGTATTTCATTAATTGTTCTCCACTTGCTCTAGGGTGAGGTGATTCTATGGCTCAGATGAAGGCTCGGTGACACCTGCGTGTCTGAACATATCAATCCACCCTTACAAAGTAATATAAAGTGTGTTCTAATGTGAAATAACTATTGCTTATCTTGTTCTAATTTCCAGTTATATTATTCAAGTACTACTGGAGTCGATTTACAAGCATCTTTCACCGTTCTTTGGAGCTTACAGATAGAAAAAGTGTTTAATAAACTTCACCTGAGTAACAAGGCAAGCTGTTCTGGCTGTCGATTGCCAATACACTGTCTGGATATTAGCTTAGAGCACAGGATTTAGATCTTACTAGCTGTTGTGAACAGTTGTCATTGTATTAATAAATCTTTAAAGGAAAGCTAGTTCCTGGAGATTTTACATTTTATTTCCAGAAAAGCCAAGAACAAATGTGAATATGGCTAATAGCTATTTTTTCCTTCCTTCTTTCTTCTCCTTTTTCTTGTTGCCGATGATGATGGCCCTTCAGGGGACAAAGGGACAGAAGACACAAAATGCATTATTTGGAGTTGGTTTTAGACACCTTCAGTTTTCTGCTAAAAAGTTCTAGTCTGATTGACCCCGAATCCTCTTAGTGTTTGATCGTGGACACGCTGACAGTACCGTCATCCTCATGCCTACACGGAGGATGGCAAAGATGAGGGGTTGAAGGCTTGCTAAAGCACTTTCCTCATTGACAAAATTGGCAGTGACCTTAATCAGTGACTCTCTAAGCTTTTTAGCACTGACAGAAATAACCATTTTTTTCCACTCTGTCTATTTTCATCATAGATACTTTTTTCCTCTGATCTTCAGAAATGATACTCGTCCATAGGTTTGTAGAGCTTTAGAAATCTGATCACTGTACTCTTCTTCCATTTGTATTGTGATTCTTATCAAAATCCCCCAAATATATATTTTAGGAGACTTGATTGGAAAAAAATCTCAGAATATAGAAAAATGTCTATCTATGAACAGAAAAATTGGTCAGTTTAAGTCCATTTTAAATAATCAGTTTGGTTACCACTGTTTATAAACCTGTACAGAATACGAATGGCTCTAAATTGTATACTATATTCATTTTCTTTAAATCCATAGATCTTAGTTATTTTTCTAAATATTTGCAAGGGGTATGAAATTCCTGAAAGCTGAAAATGGTTTCTGCAAGGGAAAAGTTAACAGTAAATGACTATTTTAATTCACTTGATATTTGGAAACCATAATCTTGATTGCATGGCTAAACTCAATAGCACCCTTAAGTAATTATTCTCCATAAATTAACGTGCTATTTCTATCTTCTGTAATTTTCAAGAAATCAAGGCTGTTAACTATAAGCTATGGCTAAAATCACAGTGAATCTAGAAGTTTCTAACATCCTCCTGGTTAACTGTATGGTGATCCGTCGTGTCTAATTCCTAACTAGGATGGACTGAACAACCAAACCAACTGCTCCTCCACTCAGTTACTTAGTTTATCTAGATACTGCCTTGGTTTGTTTCTTTGGCATATAATTGCAAGTAATAAAAATCCTGTAGTTGTAAAAGAATGAGAAGTCACTGCGATTATATATTTACAATTTATAGCTTTTGAAATGATTATTTTTGTTATTTATTCTAATCTGTGAACCCTAGCCAGGCTAAGTCCTGAATCACTGCATGATGTTTAAGAGAGGCTGGTTTTCAGAAAAGAGAACAACAGCACTGATGTGTGTGTAGAATAACCGAACATCAGGCCAGCTCCATCACCCCACAAGTTTTTTTATTATCATTTTTTAATGTATCCAAGTCAACAAACAAGACAAATAACCACTTCTCAGTATTAACTCTGCCTGAGTTTTAAAGCATTCTGTGTTTGAACACAGCCTCCTCCATAAAACTTGTGTCTCTTGTCTTTCCTAACGCCACAGTCTTCAGAGACTCCTTCCTCTTCTCTGATTCCTTCCTCCCTCCTAGATGGGAGTCTGTCCATATCCACCCCCTTTATATTCTACACTGTCCCTTGGCAATCTCATCTAACCTCATTGCCTTAATGATCACTTTTCTGAGACTTGAAGTTTTGTTTTGTTTTGTTTTAAATCTCTGACCCTTGGACCACACTGATTCCCCTGCTACAGATCCCCCAGTAAACCTCTGCTTTTCATCATGCATTATTATAATCCTCTATATCAGTTTGTCTCCATAAGCTGGGAATTCCGTGAGGCCTGACCTCATATCCTTCTAATTTCACTGCTGAATTTCTGGGCCTAGCACAGTACCCAAATTATTACAAGTGACTTAATCGCTGTTCTCACAGTTTCACCTCAGTTCCAATCCCTCTGAAAAAATTCCTTCAATCAAACTGAAGCGCATCAAATTTCCCCTCCTGTTTCCATTATGTTCAAACTCTGTAACTTGGTCATTTTGTCCCCCATACATGGGCTGTTCCCCATTCAATCTTCCTGTCCCAGGCCCTGCCCACCACCTTGAAGACCATACCTATCCCCAGTCTCCATTTAGGCCCCACCTCCTCCAAAAATCACCACCTCTTCCAGTTAGAAGTCACCTCTTCAGCCTCCCGACTCCCAGAACATTTGATTATACCTCCTTTATGATACTCACCAGTTTGGTATATTTATTACACGTCTTTGTTTGCTTAATTTCCTTGAAGAAAAAGTTTTACAATAGACAGCTACACATCTCCCGTATCACCTGGTACATGCAGAGATAGTAATTGCTTGTTACATGACAGAGCAAACCAGTTATCATTTTATAGTTCTGCAGAAAAATACATTAGGAAATAGGTGACGTATACTCTTATGATAAAAGTAATGTTTTATAGGATAGCAATTTTTCTATTTGTTCTGTTTTTCCAGGCTTGTACCACAGCCAATATCTCTGCTTGGCAACTCTAATGAACAAATTGCCACAAAAGTGAGACAGAACACACCTTTTTGGTAAGTAGCATATACATTTCTAAATCTGATGGTAAGCACAAGGCTAATGTTTATGCCTCCATTTTGTTTAAAATCCTATTGAATAAAAATTGTAGATGTTCTGCTATGTTTGCTTGGAGATAGAGGGAATTGAGGAAAAGTTTTCAAGAAAACTGTTATTTCTTCCAGACATTTGTATAAAACCTTTCAGTTTTGACACAATATTGAGGTAATTCCCTATATTTCTGGAAATAGTTTATATTTTAGGGGAAATTTTTTGGAAGCATAATATACATGCAGAAAATGTGGGAACCATGAGCACATAGCTTGTTGGATTTTTACAAAGGGAGCGCATCCCTTAACCAGGACCCGGTTAACAAACAGCGTATTCTCCACACGCCAAAAGGTATCTCCAGCCCCGAGCCCCTTCTAGTCACACCCCCTCCCACCTCCCTTCCCTCACCCCAGCATGGCTAACCAGGATCATGACTTCTAACACTGCAAATTTATTTCCCCTGCTTTTAAATGTTATATAAACAGAGGAACTATCTTTTTGAATGACTTAAAAAAGACGAAATTGAGAAAATGAACGAGAAGCCCAAGTGATCTTCTATTTATGTAACAGCTGTTTTGCCAGATGATTTGACAACTAATTGGCATTATCTCACCATTATTCTAAACCCCAGCAAACATCACCTGTTTTAATCGAGGGTCACTGCTGATTAAGCCTCTACTTGTGTTGTTCTCATATTTGTGCTTAATAAATTACAACTTGCCCAAGATCAGCAAAGGTATTCGTCACATCAAATGTTTACAGCAACTGCCTTTTATAATTAAAGCAAAAGATTTTCTTTTAGCATTGACTGATTAAATTGGTAATTAATATGGGATGAAGATTTTGCATGGTTTCTCAAAGCAACCAAGAAGAGAGAAGTAGATCAGCGAACAGCTTAATGACATGTTTCTTAAAGACTTTATTGTATTTAGCATAATAAATGACAAAATAGGATCACATTTCTTTATTTCAAGAAAGATAAATGCATTTCTAGTTATTTATTCCAGAGAAGGCCTTCCCAACAGCCTCCTGATTCCTGCTAATTTTTAGGCCTCTTCCTAAAAAATAGCAATTAAATCCTAACACTTTGAATGTTCCACTTAATATTAGGATTTCTACCTATCCTAAACTTCCAAAAAAAACTGTTGCTGACCAATTTTCTTATACTATTTTGAAATGTTAGGGTTCTAATCCTACATTATTAGTTTATATTTTAGGGTATCTGGTTCCTTTCGTAAAAATAATGTGTCATCTAAACCATTTCTTTACATTTAGTGTCATTATTAATCTGCAAATCACAGTGTGATATTTTATCTCATCTTACCTATTATATATTAATTCCCTGTTACCCAGAAGAACTTCTTGACTTTGCTCTTAAATTTCAGGAAACACTTCAGTTTAGAGGGATTTGCAGTCCTCTATATACCTATGTCACTTTACATATTCTTAAACATGTATTTAATTTATCTTTCATTATGTAAATCATGTATAAAAGAAAAGGATTTAAAGTAATAATTCCTACTCAGTTTTGTTGAAATTGATCTAGGAGGCTTCTAATTATTTTAAGGTTATGCATGTTATAAAGCAGTTAGTCAGCTGTAAAGTTAAAATTGGTATTCAGTAATTGAATTGTTTGTCCTATAAAGGATAAATGCTGAGGGGATGGATATCCCCTTCTCCATGATGTTTTCCACATTCCTGCCAGCATCTAAACATCGCATGTAACCACCCATAAATATATACAACTACTAGGTACCCACAAAAATTAAAAATTTAAATTTTTTAAACCAAGACCTTGAGATGCAGAGATTTTTATAAGCTTAACATTTACGGAGCGCACTGAGAATTTGCTTGATATTCTTCAGAACAGAGAGATGACTTAGTCACTGCATAATGGGATTTGTGTCTAAATTAGGAGAAAGTAAATACAATATCACGACAATGCTCAAAAAGTAATAAAAGTAATAAAATTGACGTTAAAATGCACAATTTGACAATATCACAACTTAAAAACATGTTGGAAATTACGGAAGTAGACACATGGAAATATTCCATGGAGCTATTAATGTGAAAAACAAGGAGTTTTTTCTGTAATAAAGACAAGGTCAATTCTACTTAAACACCACCAATAAACAACCACTGTTCTGTCTATCATGAAGGTTGGTTTTACCTACCCTTAACCTTCGTTGAAAGGTAATCATACAACGTGTGCTTTTCTGCTTCTGGCTTCTTTCGTTCAACGTGATGTTTTTCAGTTCCATGCCTGTTGTTGAGTATGACAGTAGTCATACATGTATTTTTTACTCTTGAATAGTATTTCATTGATTAATATGCCACAACTTTTTAATCATTCGCCTCCCGTACATTTGGGTTATTTCCAAGTTTTAGATACTATGAATCAAGCTGTCATGAACATTTTTGTAAAAGTCTTTCTGTGGACATATGTGTTCATTTCTCTTGGGATAATACCAAGGAGTAAAATTTCTGGTTAGCTTTTGACACACTGTCTAGCAGTATTTTCAAGCCTTTGTCCCATTTTACACTCTCACCAGAAATGTATGAGAGTTCCATTTGTCCCAAATAACAACTGGTGTTATTATTCTTCTTGGTTTTAGCTTTCTTGTGATCTCACTGTGGCTTTAAATTTACATTATCCTCATGACTAATGATGCATATTTTCATGTGCTTATTAGCCATTCATGAGTCTGCCTTTTTTGGAGTGTCTATTTGAGTCCTTTGCCCATTAGATATGCTTGTCTGACTTGCTTTTAAAATATCTTTTGGGTATTCAGGTATTTGCTTTTCGGATATTTGTCTTTAAAATATCTTTTGGGTAGACCTTTGTCAGATGTATTATGTCAGATGTATTATGAATATTTTCATTCAGTTAATGACTTACCTTATTTCTTAACAATGTCTTATGATAAATAGGCTTTTAAAAATTTTGATGACATTGATCAATATTTTTATTCTTGGTGCTTTCTGTATCCTCTCTAAAAAATATTTGCCAATACCAGGTTTGAAAATCCTTATAGTTTTGATGCAATTGGGTCTGTGATCTTGAATTAGTTTTTATGCATAGTGTGAAGTAGGGGTTGAGATGCATTTGTTTTTATATGTTCACACAATTATTTCAATACAGAAAAAAAAAAACTTCAAATTGAATAGCTTTGGAATTTTGGTGAAAGTTGATGGGTCATATGTGTCTATTTCTGAACTGTTTATTCTATTTTATTGATCTATTCTATTATCCCTATATCAATACCACACTAAGAACATTGTAGTCTTGAAATCAGGTGATATAAGTCCCAAATTTTATTCTTCTTTTTCATGAATTTTTCTAGCCATTTTAGATCTTTTACAATTCCATATATAGCTTAGAATCAACTAGTCATTTTCTACAAAAGAGCTTGTTGAGATTTTGATTGACATTGCATTGAATCTCTAGTTCAATTTGAAGAAAAATGACTATTTTAACGATTTTGAGTCTTCTAATCCATGAATATGATAACTCTCTCCTTTTATTTAGATATTTTTTAATATTTTGTATTTTTTAGTTTAGAACTCTCTAGTAGTTTTTTTATAGATTCTTTTGAATTTTTATGTAAATGGTCATTTTGTCTATGAATAAAGAGTTTGATTTCATCTTTTCCAAACTTTATGCCTTTTATGTCTTTCCCTTTACTTATTGTCCTATCTCAGACTCTCCGTACGATGTTGAATAGAAGTGGTGAGAACAATATGCCTCATTTCTGACCTCAGGAGAAGAAAAAATGTTCAATATTTTGTTATTAAGTATGATGTTAACTTCAGGCTTTTCATAGATGTTTTCTCAGACTAAGGAGGTTCCTTTTTATTCCTACTTTGTTAAGTGTGTTTTATAACGAAGGGGTGTTCAGTTTTGTCAAAAGCTTTCCTTCCTGCCTACATTGAAATGATTATATGGTCTTTCTTCCTTTTCTGATAATTTGGTGAATTAAATTGATTTTTTTAAGTGCTAAGTCCATCTTGCATTCCTGGGATAAAATCCTCATTTGCTCATGATGTATGGTTATTTTATGTAATCCTAGATCTGACTTGAGAGTGTTTTGTTAAAACTTATTTATGTCTATATTCAGGAGAAATACTGGTTTCTATATTTTCTTGAAATATTTTTGTCAAGTTTTATTACCAAGATGCTGTTGGTCTCATTAAATGAGTTGGAAGGTATTTAAATATTTCCTCCTTTTGTGTTTTCTTAAATAATTTGTGTAGATTTATATGTTTCATAAAATTTTTATAGAAACTCACCAGAGCATCCATGTAGGCTTAGAGTTATCTTGGTGGGGAGCTTTTTAATTGCAATTTAAATATATGTGTGTGTATATATATATAATATTTATATAGATATAAAGTTATTCAGGTTTTCTGCTTTTTGTGTTAATATTTATAGGGTTTTACTTTTTTTAAACTTTTATTTTAAGTTCAGGGACACATGTGCAGGTTTGTTACATAGATAAACTTGTGTCATGAGGGTTTGTTGTACAGATTATTTCATCACCCAGGTATTAAGCCCAGTATCCATTAGTTATTTTTCCTGATCCTCCCCCTCCTCCCACCCTCTGCCTTCTGATAGGCCCCGGTGTGTGTAGTTCCCCTCTATGTGTCGATGTGACAAACAGTGTCGTTCAATATACTTATTTTATTTAAGTTGTAAAGTGTATTTACACAAATGTTCATATTTCTTTATTATCCTTTGAATGTCTCTATGAATTGTGATCATATTCCCTCTTTCATTTTTGATATGGATTATTTGTATTTTCAGATTTCTTTCTTGATCAGTCTTGCTGGGTCCATTAGTTTTATTAGCCTTGGTGCCAGTATGAGAATGGACAGAGGCATTGAGGTGATACTGGGAGGAGGAGTTCAGACTCGTTCTTATTTCTGGAGCCTTTCTTCTCAGCTCCTCTAACAAACTTACTCATTTACATTTCAGCTCTCACCACCTGGCCTTATAAAAAACACATAGTATCAACGTTTGGATTTGTTGATTTTCTTTATTTTTTCTTA
Source organism: Macaca fascicularis (assembly GCF_037993035.2). Classification (NCBI taxonomy): domain Eukaryota; kingdom Metazoa; phylum Chordata; class Mammalia; order Primates; family Cercopithecidae; genus Macaca; species Macaca fascicularis. Next base: position 186,661,920 of record NC_088379.1, read on the forward strand.
ATTAATTACCTTAATTCCCGTATTTTTACTATTTCCTTTCATTTTCTTACTTTGATTCTTATGTGATCTTCTTTTTCCAGATACTTAGGAGGTAATTAAAATTATTAGCTTTAAGTCTTACTTCTCTTCTAATATAAGGGTTTTTTTGTTTTGTTTTGTTTTTCCCCAGATGGAGTCTTGCTTTGTCACCCAGGCTGGAGTGCAGTGGCAAGATCTCGGCTCACTGCAGCCTCCACCTCCTGGGTTCAAGCGATTCTCCTGACTCGGTCTCCTGAGTAGCTGAGATCATGCCACCACGCCCAGCTAATGTTTGCATTTTTAGTAGAGATGGGGTTTCACCATGTTGGCGAGGCTGGTCTCAAACTCCTGACCTCAGGTGATCTGCCTTCCTCGGCCTCCCAGAGTGCTGGGGTTACAGGCATGAGCCACCGGGCCCAGCCTAATATACATATTTTAATGCTACAAATTTTCCTTGAATCTCTGCTTTAACTGCATTCCATAAATTTTTATTCATGGTGTTTTTATCATCATTTAACTCAAAATATCTTCTAATTTCTCTTATGATTTATTATTTCGTTATGCATTATTTCGAGGCATGTTGTTTTATTTCCAAATATTTGGGGATTTTCTCTATCTCCTATTCTTATTAATATGTAATTGAATTCCACTGTCATTGGAGAGATACTTTGTGAGGTTTCTGTCTTTGGAAATTTATTGAGACATTCTATTTTATAGCCCAGCATCAGCACAAGATCTATCTTGGCAAATGTTTTAAGTGCATTTGAAAGAAATGTATTCTCTGAAGTTACTGAGTATGGTGTGCGTGTGGTTTTTTGTTTTTGTGTTGGTTGGTTGGTTGGTTGGTTGGTTGGTTGGTTGGTTGGTTTTGTTTTGAGATGGCGTCTCATTCTGTCACCCAGGCTGAAGTGCAGTGGTACGATCTCGGCTCACTGCAACCTCCCCATCCCAGGTTCAAGCGATTCTCCGACCTCAGCCTCCAGAGTAGCTGAGACTACAGGCACGCACCACCAGGCCCAGCTAATTTTTGTATTTTTAGTAGAGACAGGGTTTCACTGGTCTCAATATCCTGACCTGGTCATCTGCCCACCTCGTCCTCCCAAAGTGCTGGGATTATAGGCGTGAGCCACTGAGCCCAGCCTAATTTTTATATTTTGATTAGAGATGGAGTTTTTCCATGCTGGCCAGGCTGGTCTCAAACTACTGACCTCAGGTGATCCACCTGCCTCGGCCTCCCAAAGTGCTGAGATTATGGGTGTGAACCACTGCACCCGGCCGAGTATGGTGTTTTATAAGTATCAATTTATTTAATCTGGTTGATCATGTGGTTGACATTTTCTTTATTCTAACAATTTTTTATCTACTTATTCTACAAAATACTGAGAAAAAAGTGTCAAAAATGTCTAACTATTAGTGTGATTTTTGTCAATTTCCCTTTTTTCTTCTGTCGACATTCGCTTCACACATTTTTGAATCTCTGTTATTAGGTGCATACACACATACCTGTTGTTGGAGCTTGTTCTAAGTTCCTAATCAATGAAGACTTTTATTATTAGAAAATGTCTCTCTTTCACTCTTACCACTCAGACTGGGTTGGCTTCAGCTTCTCTCCATCCTGCATGATAAAAGAGATAGAGAGATTAGCTCTCTGCCTCATAAAGAATAGCCAATGCCTGCTTGATCACATGGAATCTTGCCCTCCATTTGTACAACACAAGTCTTAGCCAAGGACCCAGAGAGACTCCATACAGACTTCTCCCCCTTTCTCCTATCCCTACCCTGCACCGCCCTCCTTTCTGGTACCCTACCAGGCACGTTCCAGATGCTACAGCAGCCCTGGTGGCTGATCTCCGCCTCCTCTGTTTAATGTTAACACAGTGCTCTACTTTGGCTCTACTTCTTTGCATGCAATCTGGAAACTGCCACAAGGCAGGGAGCCAGGACAAATATAGAGTTTCCTTTATGTGCTTCTCTTCTCTCAAAGATCCGTCCTGCACTGGCTGTTGTTCATCGCCTCCATACAGTTATTGTATATACTGTGTCCAGTTTTATTGTTGTTTAGGATGGGAGAACACATCCAGGGCCAGTTATTCCTTCATGGCCATGTGTTGAAGTGCTTCTGTTTGGTCCTGTTTTTAAATGATAGACAAAATAATTGCAGCAAGTCTCTGTTCGCATTTTGGTAGAGTAAAAAAAGGACATCTCATCATCTTCAAATCTAGCCAAATAAAATATCCACCAATCTCTCATAAATAAGACAGATATGTCTCCTGTTTGCCTAATGTAGTCCCAGTTAATGCCTATTATTAATTTCACTCTCAAAACTATCCTCACTTTTGTAATAAATGGCCTGGCTATCCTATTTATAAATAGTGATTTGTTAGAGAATCCTATAGTCTAAATTTACCTTCATTAGTCAATAGTTTTTCATATTCAGTTTATCTTTTCCAAATTTAATGTTGTTGTTTCTTCTTTAGGAACCTTTTTTTTTTTTTTTTTTTTTTTTACCAGTTTGTAAGTCTTCATACAACCTACCTCTTCATTCTCTAACACTCTGAAATAGGTTTTAAATGTAGTCAGAATGTGTCTTTGAGAAATAAACTGCACAACACAAACCATACTTTTATTAGAAAATTTCTTAGAGTAGGAAAAACACATCCCATTTATTCACAAATTTCTCCTTCTCAATAAGTCAAAAGACAACACATTGATCTTCCTCGCCTTAGTTGATGGAATTTCCTGCGTGGACTCTACGTTCAGAGCCTTGGCTTGGTACAAATATGCCAATGGACAGAGGCCTTAAAGTATTATTGAGGGGAGAAGTTCTTAATTCTGGAGCTTCTGTTCTCAGTTCCTCTGACAAACTTAGTGATTTACATTTCAGCTATCATTATCTGGCCTTATGAAAAACACATAATAACTTGAATATGCCCAAACATCCCACAGAAAAAGAAAATATGCCGAGAAAACTGTCCCATATTTCCTTGCCTTTGGAAAAGAATGAATTACTTCAGGAAAACAGCATTTGAAAGTAAATGTGGTATCTTTGGCTACAAATATGCCTCGTCTTCTTTATAAAGGTACGATGTCCTCTGGACTATATTTCTGGCCATACAGTCAATGCCTTGATAGCTTAGTAATCATGAAATAAGACAAACGCTCTTGTTCGTTATTTATTTTCTTTGAATATACACCTAGTTAATGCAGACTGGCAACTTGAATGGCTATCTAGTTATTTTTCAATTTCCAAGTTATATATCATATTGAGGCAGTAATAAATGTTGAACTTTCAAATCTTATGCAAATATGTTGTATTTCCATATATCTCATGTTTGCCAATTTATTACTTTTATGTTTTTATTTTGAAACTATTTATAACCTATTTAATGGCAGACTTGTACCTACCATGAAATATGGGGAACACCTTTCATTAAGTGGAAGGTTTTCTTTTATGATAGACCTTATAGAAGATTCAAGCTGTTAGTCGGAGGCACTTATTTTGAGAGAGTGGCAGCTTGGGTGCGGTAATACATTTCCTCTGTTTTAAAACATCCCAAAGAATGCTGTCAGCTCTAAGTTTCTATACCTAGTATCTACTAAATCAGATCAAGCCATTTTTACATAACGGTTGCAAATGTGTTTTTTTGAATGTTAAATCTGTTTCTATTTTTCAATCAATTTAAAATGTGTAGAAAAAGTGTTCTGATTGTATATTATCCAATTTTCATCAGCTGCCGGAAGGAAGTGCTGTGAAAATCTGTGATTTAAAACCCTTAAAACTTCTGCTTGAAATGCATGTTTTGTTAAGAACATTAGATATGCAAAGTATTTTGAACAGAATTTTGATGTCTTTATTAATAGCATTTAAAAGTTTTAGGATTTCAGATATTCATAGATTTTATTATCCTTGATTTGCAAGGTCATATATTTTAGGTCTTTATATTTCTCCTTTAGGAAATAATCGGAACCGTGAAGGAAACTGGTCAAAGAAAAATAAAGAAATAATTATATTATTAATAGCAATTTTATCGTTTCTCAGAGTTATTGGAAAGTATATTTTATATAAGATATATATGTATATATAACCACAAATATCAATAAATACTTACCTAAAACCCATTGTATATCAATCATTTGCCTGTGAGCTGTGTAACATACACAGGTCTTGCCTTCCAGGAGTTTGTGATCTAGTGAAATGTATAAAAATGTACATGTCAAAGGAGTGGCTTAAGTACTGTTGGATTTTAGAGGGGAAACAACTTTTTCTTCCTATAAGACTTTATGTCTGAAGCGGGATTTGAGTTGAATAAAGGTGATACATAATAGCAATGCATGACAAAAATAATACTGAATGACAAATTTAAATGCAATATTTTTTTATTAAATCTAAGCAACTTAGATTGGATATAAAAAAATAAGGGTGGAAGATACAAAATAATCCAATTACAGCAGATGCTTTTTTATAGCTATCTTTTGTTTCATACTAATTGAAAAATTAGAAGCAGAGAAACTCTGTTAATTAGTACTTTATTTAGTTTTTTTTAATATTTAGCTTTACCTCCTCTATGAGTCAGCATTCATGTTTATCCATATCAAGAGATTGCCAAAAAATTGTGACTTAAACATACAGGGATTGCTTTTCTCACTTATGGCAAATCCCCCAGCATCACAGCAGCTCCATGATGTCACTGGGGTTTCTTTCCAGCCCTTTAACCACCCACCCCTATGGTATTGAATCAAGTCCAAGACAGCACCTGGAGCTCCAGTCATCACATCTCTCTTCCAGGCCTACAGCAAGAGGAAGGAACAAAGAAGGGTGGGCCCTTCCTTGAAGAAGGCCTTAAGGAGGTACCACGTGCTGCTTTGCTTATACACCAGTAGCCAAGAGGTTGTCAAATAGCCGCATCTACTGCATGGAGGCTGGAAAATGCAGTCTTCTAGATGGATGCAGATTGCCCAGACTGAAGACAGGGTTTGGTGGTAGTGTGGAAAGGAAGGAGCCTAGTGTAGGCGTATGGCTGTTTCTGTCATTCCTGCTAAACATGTTTAAGGTTCCTGATGCACGTTGTGGTGGTACTAATTTGAAATGAGACACCTGACATAAGGGCTGTTACTTACTGGGTGGATTTATGGTAGGCACCAGACATATTGTTCAGTCCTTAGGTAGGCTCCACACATTCTAGTTGTCTGCTCTGATGAAGATCATGAAAGAATTCACTGAAAATGACTGAACCTAGTTTGAGAATGATGGACATCTGGCTGTGTGTTTAACTTATATACAAGGCTGCATATCATTATATTTGGGTGAATGGTTGGGTAGGTATGTATATAGGTAACATATTGTATAATTGGGTTGATATAAAAATAGAGGGGGAAGGAAAGAAAATGAGGGGGAGGCAGGAAAAGGAAGAGAAAAGAGAAGAGGGAGAAACAGAATTGGGAAAGTTCTTAGCAGTCCATCAAGGATAGTCTGGTCAAAATGTATGTCTGTGTCTTAACCTATTCTGCTCTTTAGTTTCATAGTGTAGTGCATCGTTCTACTCTGGGATGCTGTTTTGGTTATGACCTTTATTGTTTTTGGTAGTTGATTCTTTATTTCCACACTTGCAAATGCTGAGAGTTTACCTTAAGTAGTCCCAAATAAGCTTTTTTTCTAATATTTTATAATACGTTGTCTTCCTTATTTATTTCTTAATAAGATGAGGGCTCATCTGTCCATTCATTCATCTATTTATACATAGTCCTTCCATCCATCTATATACCTATCCATCTATCAAATCATCTATCCATCCATCCATCCCTTCATGCATGCGTGCATCCATCCATCCATCTGCCTACCTACGTGTCCACCTATCTACCTATCTGTGTGTCTACCTACCTACCTACCTACCTACCTACATACTTATCTTAGTATCTATCTATCTATCTATCTATCTATCTATCTATCTATCTCTCTATCTATCTATATTATGAATGCTCTTTGTCTATTGGTCTATGACCTAATCAGTGTTCCCTCTGTCCTTGGCAGGCTGCATTTCTCATCTAGTGGAAGGGTAGAGTTCTAGTCTATTCTCATTTCACAGTTACGAATCAACTCCTCACGTAGTTTCAGATGCAAGTGGGATTGCCACATTGGCAGCTCCTTGATACTGTGTGTGTTATCCCAGTAAATATCTCTCTGGCATAGAAGAGCAAGACTGTTCCTATCTGACAAGTCCACGTGCAGAAATATATGGGTCAACCTGCAGAAATCAACACAGTCAAGTGACAAAAATTCAGAAGAATAATATTCAGTACCATTTGTATAATGAACTGCACAGGCAAAAAGAAAGAAAGTGGGAGGAGGGAGATAAAGTAGAGAGAGGGAGGGAGGAAGGAAGGAAGATGGAAAAAGAAATTCTCTGAGGAGTTTTCGGTGGAAGAAATTACCTCCAACCACATTTAAAATGTTTTCAATGACCTTCTTCACTGAATTTGAGCACTGGAAATTTCTCATTTCTCCCTGCAATAGATACAGTCTACTAAAAACTAGGTAGAACTGACAGAAGCAGTGAAGGAAAATTGTTACCAACTTAGAGAACAAGGTGCCCAGCTACTGACACTGCTCGTAATCTCATCTCATGGGAAAGCATTTAATATCTACAGTCACATTTAAATTTGAGAAGACATGGTTTTTAAAATTCATATATAGCAATAACAATAGTTAATGAGGTAAATTTTATTTTCTTCAAAATATCTTGTATCCCTCTAACTCATAGAACATTAGAGATCACTTTGGAGAAGCCCCAGATGTGACTTCTGTGATATTTAGAAAAGACCCTGAACTCTTGCTCCCTCTCATAAAATTAGTAGACACACTTGTGGCACTTCGTTGATTGCTCAGTCCAAAGTGATCTGTCAAATATTAGCACCTGCAAGCGTCATGCACATACAAAGTTAAGAAAAAAAAGTGTTTTTTTGAAACATGTTCGGATTGGATTTTAAAAATAAAATAAGTGAACTTCTTTTTAGTGTGTCGAAGTTAATTTTCCAAAATTCAACGCTTGCATAGTCAATGGGGATGGGATAAATATTATGGGATTTTCATTTGCATTGCCCTTCCTGTTCTCTGAAATAATTTATTATAATTTTCATGAGACTTCATAATATTATTCATTCACTTCATAATTGAAACGTTGTTAAACTCTGCCTCATGTTGATTCCTGACCTATCCCAGCCAAAGGCACCTTCCTCTACTCCTTCTCTCCTTTCTAACTAAGGAAGTTAGCAAGTTTGATATCCAGTGATAACCTACACAGATGATTGTGGTCTTATTGATTTATAAAACAAAAATGATACTGCTGGCTTCTTAGAAATATATAGTAGATTAATTGATAGGAAAAGTGTTTAAATATTTACATATGCAAATATGAACAATCAAATATGTAAATATCAATAACACATGCAAATAATAAATATGCAAATGTTAATTAACAAATATATGAATGTTAACCATTAAAAGTTGATACAGAAAAAGGTTTAGAAAAATAAAAGACATAGGGGAATTAAAGTGTGATTATCATTTCATCAGTTTATCATTTTGACTGATATATATTGTTAAAACATAGTGACAACTTATTGTATTCAAGTTTATTACCCAATTTTTAGTAACATAGTAAAAGTAGTGAACATGGTGATAGTGACAAGGTCATAGAATGCCAGAAAATTGTCAACAACTACAGTAGTCCCTGGCACTTTAGTAGGTGCTAAAAAAAATATTGTTTGGTAAGCTCTATCTCTCCCACCCTTTGAAAACAGATGAGAAAAAAATATATAGACCCTTACTTTAGTTAAAAATTCATGTAAATTCACAAAGGAGTTCCAGTTCGCCTGGCAAATGACAAGCCCTTCTCCTTGTGACAAAATCAATAAAATCTACAAACCATATGTGCAGGGCTCCTCCTTTGACCAACTTCCAGTGCCAGACCCGGTGTCTCTAATAGAAGTCAGATCAGTTCTTCTGTTCCTGAAACATAACGGTCATGTTTTGGGTTTTATTTTTGGCTTATCATTCTGTTATTTGGCCCAAGTTCATTTGAGTATGTAATGAGAATAACTCATTGAGCTAATATATTATAAAATAGCCTTAGACTTGAAGCTAGAATTCTGGGGGAAATCCCAGGCATGAAAGTCTACCCCCGACCTCCACCACTCTGTCCATTTAGGGATAACTCAGCTCTACTTCGACTCCACATTCCCTGGAAGATTTATTCCCCGACCATCTGATTACAAGAATAGCACAATTTAGGATACTCTTCGGGAATGGAGATTGAAAAATCATTTAGAGGCAAGTATGATGAGTCAATCAATCATGTTACTTCTCACCAATTTTCTAAACCTAGCATCAATAAGAAGAAAGAAACTCAGTGAAAGTAATTCACAGGGACAAGTTAAAGAAAAAAGGAAGTTAAGGAGAAGAGGTTAAAATAAGTAGTTCAGAAGACAGACAGAATGAACATGAATATATTTATTCATGTCTTCAAATGTTCATTTTGTCTGTCTTCAAATATCAGAAAAAAGTGATATTTGAAGTTAGAAAGAAAGGAGTAATATTTGTTGACCACATATTATGTACAAAGCATTATTCCAGGTCCTGAAATATATTTGAGATCTTGAAATTGATCTTTGTTTTTGACCCCCTTGGCTTATTTTGCTTTACTTTTATTAGCATTAGTAGCACATATTAAAACTGTCACAAGTCAATGAAATATGAGTGGGGCTGAGTATGTTTCCCGGAGACTTACAGAACTATGACAGAGACAATTCCAAAAACAAAAAATGCCAGATATTAACCCTTCGGTTGCCTGGGTTTTCTAACATTCACAGCCGAATGAAATGGTTGCAAAAATTGTAACAAGTAAGCTAAACAATGGATACATTTATCTCCTTACTGGGCATCTAGGCCGTAAAAATGGCCTACTTTTTAGTTTCAAACTTTTAATGACAGTTTTCTCAATTAGAATTATCTTCTGCATTATTCCTCACATTCATACAACTTCTGTGATTTTGTATATTTTTGATTGAGAGAAAAATATGCACACCGTTCAGAAAGTCAAACACTGCAGGGTGGAAATACTCGAGTGTAATTTCGAGTTCATTCTGGAAGGTCAAGGTTTTAGTAAAAAGAACGTATGTTTTCAAGGGCTTCTGCAGTCCCCCCGTTGGCCTGCAGAGTTCGGCTTCGAGACCCTGGCTCTCCGGGCTGTGACTTCATTATGAGGAAAACCCTCTGTAGAGGGCATCTGCTCGACTCTACTAATACATTTTAAGGGAGATGCAGATCAAAATGAGAAGCAAATGGATTAATTATTCCTCTACACGGGAGCTGGGAATTCATTCATTACGTTTCTTCCTCATCACTTTGTGTACTCGTGGGCTTCTGCAGGAAGGAAATGTTAAATGAGAAATGAAAGGAGTGAGCCTTTATTTTCTCAGTGTTGGAACTTACATTTCAGTGTTCCAGAAGAGAGAACTGTTCTTAGCACTGGGGCCTGCACAGTCTGCCACATAGGCCCGCTTCTCGGAATTAGAGGGTGAAGACTGATACACAGGGGTGTCCATTCCCAAGTACATCATAGTTCAGCTGAGAAAACAAAAGAGCTGGGTTTTTAACCCTGACTTTGTCCCTCACTAGTTAGACTTCAGACACCGGGCATTGAAGACCTTCTTTATCAAATCAGAGGATAAAAACCAATTACTCCTAAGGTCTCCTCTAATTCTAAACTTTGTATTTCCATATAATTAATTCTAGGCTTTGACTGCTAGAAAGGGCTTCAGTAATAATTCCACAGTCCACTCATCTAGTTCAACACTTTCTTCTAAATTGGTCCAGTGGATTGAGTTTTGAACATTGGAAATGGGTGATGTAACCTGTAGTCACAAACATAGAAGTAATGACTTGTAATCATCAGATTAAGCTCTCAAGGTCTGATTAAGAGAAACAAGCCAACAGAGTAAGCAGTGATTTCAAAACAACCAGCAACGTCAAATTAGCAGCGGCCCCACCCTGGATAGAAAAATTTTTCGATTATAATTTTATTTTTTTAATATATAAATATTCCTGCAGATTGTCCGCATTCAAAGTAATGGCATGTTTTGTGTTTCATTTTGTTTTCAGAAGCAGTTGCGCTTATTAAATATTATCATTTTTTGCAATCAATCTTTTTTTTTTTTTTTTTTGCTTCTTTAATAGCTGGTTTAGTTCATCTAACAATTCAAATGATGGGTAAAAAAGCTTATTTCTCTGACCAAATTGTAAACTCCCCAAGAGGAGAGACCAAGGAACTAATACCAAAGCATTGTGCTAAGAAGCTGTGTGGGTGCACACGTGTGTGTGTTTAGTCGAATAGAAGAGAGGTCCACCAACTCATTCAAATCACACATGCTAGCCATGCTTTACAAACTTAGTGAGGATACCCATAGTACTAGATACAATGTCACTGATCCAACTATTTTTATGTTGTTACGTATTTACAGCCCACCTCTTTTCACAAAGAATTGGAGGCAATATACAATTTTTTTTTTTTCTTTGAGAAGGAATCTCGCTCTGTTGCCTGGGCTGGAGTGCAGTGGCAAGATCTGGGCTCATTGCAAGCTCTGCCTCCTGGTTTACTTATGCCATTCTCCTGCCTCAGCCTCCTGAGTAGCTGGGGCTACAGGCACCCACCAAAACACCAGGCTAATTTTTTGTATTTTTAGTAGAGGTGGGGTTTCACTGTGTTAGCCAGGATGGTCTCGATCTCCTGACCTCGTGATCCGCCTGCCTCAGCCTCCCAAAGTGCTGGGATTCCAGGCGTGAGCCACCGCAATATACAATTTTTACATCCCACAGTGAAATAGGAGAATAGAAATATGCCAACCCTAAGATGAGTCTGGTTGCTGAACATCATGTTTTGTTTGAGCTTTCTCGTCGCCAGAAGAAAGAAATGGAAGCGTGTTCAGTTCAAGGTCCCCATTCATGAATGGGAGGCTGCATCCTGCTCCCTTGGGAAGTAACACGTCTTGATAAATACATTAAATAGTTGTGTTTCCCGGAAAAAACCCTGTGGAACAATTCTCATTATTTACACAGAGCTCTAGATGAAGTGATAGTTTTTTCATGGCATACTGATAAGTTTATCCGGCAATTGGACATCACATAGAACTTTCCATCCCAGATAACCAGTTTATGTGGCTAGCCTGGATAGTTCAAGATCTCCTGTCTTGAATATCTAGGAATAACGCATGCTAAACTGACTTGAATTACTAAGAATTTCCCCTTTATTTCTGAAATTTTTCTAACTTTAATTTTTATTAGAATAAATCTATATAATGTAAAATTTATTATTTTAACCATTTTAAGTATAAAATTCAGTGACATTAAGTACATTCACAATGTTGTGTAAATATCACCATTATTTCCTTAACATTTTCATCATCCCAGGTAGAAACTGTGCCCGTTAAACACTAACTTCCCATTCTCACTGTCCACAGCCCTGAGTAACCTCTATTCTACTTTCTGTCTCTGTGAATTTCTCTATTCTATGTACCTCATATAAAGTGGGATAATACAGTATTTGTCCTTTTGCGTCTGGCTTATTTAACAGCATAATGCTTTCAGGTTCATCCGTGTTGTAGCATGTACCAGAATTTTATCTCTTTCGATGGCTAGATAATATTCAATTTTATCCCTTTCTTTTGAAAAACATAATCTAATCTTTTCAGCCTTTAGATTTTTTCCCTGTTCCTTGAGTTGTCAAAATACTAGCAAAATAATCTAAAATAACATCTGCCTATCTCTTAAATAGTCCTACAATCAAACCATTGTCTCAGTTACTTTGCTGACCTCAAGGTTTTCCTTTAATACTATTCCTTTATCTATTATGGTTTGATTTGAGACTTTCATTGAAAGCGATTTTCCCTATGGAAAATGTTTTCTTAATCTGTATAAAAATTTTTATAAAAATCTTATTGTTGTTTCTTCGTTTAACAAATTACAAACTTTCTAGATCTTGGTATCAAAGGGGCATCATGTGAAATATTTCTTAATTTTCTTCATTGATCAATATAATTGTCAAGTATTTTCACATTGCTTTTTGTATAATGTATAAGCATTACAAGTTGCATCTTTTTTCCCCTTGTCCTGAGCAGCTACTTGCTTCCTGAGAATGCCCACTAGCAATCATTGAAAACTTCTTGGTCAGTCCCACGGCCTAAGCAAAAACTCTACAAAGTTCAAAAACTTTGAAGAGATTCGTTTGTTTGTTTGTTTGTTTGTTTTGAGAGAGAGTCTAGTTCCATCACCAGGCTGGAGTGAAGTGACAGATGTCAGCTCACTGAAACCTCTCCCTCCCGGGTTCAAGCGATTCTCTTGCCTCAGTCTCCCGAGTGGCTGGGACTACAGGCATGCACCACCACACCCCGCTAATTTTTATACTTTCAGTAGAGACAAGGTTTCACCATGTTGGCCAGGATGGTTTTGATCTCTTGACCTCATGATCCACCCGCCTCGACCTCCCAAAGTGTTTGAATTACAGGCATAAACCATCACGCCTGGTTGAGATTCAAGATTTTAAGACCATTGACTAGAATTTAAATAACACAACCTCTACTTGAGCATGAAAAAAAATCACTCCCATAGCTACGTCTTCGTTTCATTTGACTCATATAAAAATAATGCATAGAGATCAAGATTTATATCAAATGACATCTTAAGATGAAACTATCAGTTCAAAAATTAAATATTTCAAAAATTAAATGCCACTTACGAGATACCTTTCTATTAGGTATACCTATATCTCATAACATGTTAACAAAATAATATGACGTATTTTCACTGGGCCATTCTTAGAGATAAAGCATTCAAAGAATAGACTTAATTTTAAAAGCTAGTTCATCTTCTAAATGTGGATTTGAAAGTGCAGTCCCATACATGTGTTTTTAGGCAAGTCATCTCTTATATGAACATTTCAATAGGTAGATCAACCTGCTGGAAAAAGATCTGATGGCATTTTCTCCTACAAGTTTTTTTGTTGTGGTTTGTCTTGTTTTTTGTTTGTTTGTTTGTTTGTTTGTTTGTTGAGACAGGGTCTCCTCCATCACTCAGGCTGGAGTGCAGTAGTGTGATCTCCACTCACTGCAACCTCTGCCTCCTGGGTTCAAACAATTCTCTCTCCTCAGCCTCCTGAGTAGCTGGTACTACAGGCGCGCACCACCACGCCCAGCTAACTTTTGTGTTTTCAGTAGACATGGGGTTTCACCATATTGGTCAGGCTGGTCTCGAATTCCCGACCTCAAGTAATCCGCCCACCTCAACCTCTGAAAGCGCTGGGATTACAGGCATGAGAGAGCCACTGTGCCCGGCCTCTACAACTTTTTCTTCATTAAGTTTTGCTAAAAATTTTGAAAGTAACTAGATATTAAATGAACTACAAATGTATTTTAGTTTTGAAGCAAACTTTTGAGATCAACGTTGGTTCAATACATGAAAATCATTAATTAAATATGTTTAAATCACATGGATTCTTGGCATTTTCTCTGGATTCTCTATTTCACCCAGTGTTAATAATTTATATGTATTCTATATATCTAATTTATATATGATACAAATCAAGTATGTCATGCACATGCACTTAATATTCAGCTATACATTACCATCCTTCAGAAAAATCTCTTAGGTTTGTTTCTAACTTCATATGCCTTCATTTCATATTCAAACTAAAACTTAAAAGTAATTTTAAAAATTTGGTTTAAAAATCTTACATCATTACTGGTTTAATTTTGATATTACACCTTACTAATAAACTTTGGGTTAATGATCAGTTTTAATTCAGTTTAATTCAGTTTTAATTCAGTGATATTTCTAAATTGGGTAATGAATATCTGACATTATTCCTAGTGCCTGACACCTGCTTGAATGTCCTTTACCATGAGGAAAGTTTTCCATTGAGCCAACATAAATAAAATCTGGAAGCTGGAGAAAATAGCTACCTTGACGAAACTTGGCTCGTAAGAACCCAGCAAATACTTTAAATGCATTCCTGTTTTATTTCATGAGTTCTTCTACAGTGTACTTTAAAAAGTTTTTCTTCCTGCTCACCTTATTTCCCCTAAGTGCCAGTCTAACAGACCGATTATAATGGGCAGTGGAAACACTAGGGAAAAAATGTCCTTTCTGAACCCCAGATTCTAAGCTTTAGTTACTGGTCGGGTCTTCCCAAATTAAATGGCTACCTTTACATGTACTTGTGTGATTAAAAAAAAATAATAATAGGATATTTTACAGCCAGAACTTAAACTTATAGTGTATGCATTAATAACCAAATGTATTTACTGTACTGTTAATGTAAGCTTAATGATAGACTTGACAAAATACATTAGATTTATAATGACCATTTCCAATTTCTCTTTATTAGGAAATTAGTGATAGCATTAATCTATTAGTAGGTGGTTCCAGGACTATTCTGGTTCTCTTTTTTCCCATTTAGTTCTCTTCATTCTCTTTCTTTCTCCGTGCCTCTCTATGCAATCTTCACTGGAATGAATGTTCCCTTGAATCATGCTTTAAATCCTGGCTGCAACCACAACTGCTTAACGTATTTCCAAGGGCAATTGCCTTCTCCCGACAGTCTTCACTACAACATTTTAAGTTCAGCGCTTCATCTCTGAGAACAATGTCTCTCTTGTGCACACTCTCGGATCAGCCTCTCGGACTCCAGGATACACGGGATAATTTTATATGCCCTGGCTTTTTAAAGATGAGATGCAGCTTCAAAATGGGGAACCACCTAGAATAGCCTTTACGATACAAAAATCTTAAATTCAAATCACTCTTCCTCCTTTAAACTATCGAGCATATTCCCTCGATTAAAGGACCTCAAGGATTTAACTTTTAGCTATTTCATGCCTACAATATATGCACTATATATGTACACATGAAAAAAACGCAAGCAATAAAAATCATACACAATAATCCTAAACAGCTTCCCATATGAGGCTCAATTTTATTTTATTTTATTTTATTCAATTCTATTCTATTTTATTGTTTGATTTTTTGAAACAGAGTCTCGCTCTGTCGCCCAGGCTGGAGTGCGGTGGAGTGATCTCAGCTCACTGCAACCTCTGCCTCCCGGGTTTAAGCGATTCTCGTGCCTCAGCCCCACAAGTAGCTGGAATTACAGGTGCCCGCCACCACACCAGGCTAATTTTTGTATTTTTAGTAGAGCTGGGGGTTTCTCCATGTTGGCCATGCTGGTCTTGAACTCTTGACCTCAAGTGATCCACCCGCTTCAGCCTCCCAAAGTGCTAGGTTTACAGGCATGAGCCACTGTGCCTGACCAAGCTCAATTTTAGTTTGTCATTTCCCAACCTGCACTCTGATAGACCCTAGGCTTGTAAGTAAATGTTTAGATAGCCCATGAAAAGAACAAATTCATATCAGATTAAATTCACTATCTGTATTACTCAGCGTTTTCTAGAGAAACATAACCAATAGAAATATATGTATATATACACACATATATATATGCCTCTGTGTGTGTGTGTGTGTGTGGAGAGATACAGAGAGACTTAGAGGAATAGGCTCATGTGATTACAGAGGCTGGGAAGTCCCACAGTCTGACATCTGCAAACTGGAGAAAGCAGGAAAGCCAGTGGTATGATTCAGTCTGAAGGCCTGGGGCCAGGGGTCCGTTGGAGGAGAGGGAACAGTGTAAGACACAGTTCTAGTCTGAAGGCCTGAGAACCAGGAATGCCGATGTCCGAGAGCAGGAGATGTGTGTTCTAGCTCAGACAGAAGAAAATTCACTTTTCCTCCACCTTTTTGTTCTATTTGGGCCCTCAAGAGATTAGTCGATGCCCACCCTCACTGGGGAGGGGATCTTCCTTTGTCAGTTCACCGATTCAAATGATCTCTTCCAGAAACACCCTCCCAGACATGCTGAGGATACTGTTTCACCAGCTACCTGGGCATCCCTTAGCCCACTGAAGTTGACTGACACATTAAATTAACCATCATGCTACACTTATGTGGTGATATGGTTTGGATATTTGTCCCCTCCAAATCTCACGTTGAAGCATAATGCCCAGTGTTGGAGGTGGGGCCCGGTGGGGGATACTGGATCACAGGGCGGATCCCTCATGAAGGGCTTAGCGCCATATCCTTGGTGATGCAGGCATTCATGTGGGATCCGGTTGTTTAAAAGTGTGTGGCACTCCCATTCCCAGCTATCTTGCTTCCACTCTCACCATGTGACATGCTGGCTCCCCATTCCCTTCTGCTATGATTTGAAGCTGCCTGAGGACCTCACCAGAAGCAGATGCTGGCACCACCCTGCCCATATAGCCTGCAGACCTGTAAGCAGAAATAAAACCCTTTTTCTTTATAAATTTCCCAGCCTCACATATTCCTTTACAGCAATGCAAGAACAGCCTAACACACACGGTACGCGTTTTGAGGCTGTTTTTGGCATACAATCAATACTATTCAATGGTCGTGGTAGTGGTGGTAGAGAAGAGGTGTGAGCAATTTAATTGAATGGGCAATAATTATAAATTAATCCTCAAATTAGTGAGGTTCTTCGTGACTGCTCTTGCTTTGAACAGCAAAGATACAGAAAACTATAATCCTTGGAACTGTGCCTTCCATTGTAATATTTTCTGGTTGCATTTTGGGAAGAGTGCGGAAATCCTAACTTCCTCCACTGTTGATGGAATCTATGCATATAAATGTTAAAACTATATCGCAGTATTAAATAATTTGCTTTTATTTTTCTTCTTCATTATTTTAATTAATTGGGATCTTCCTTATAAGCCAAAAATCTGAATTCCACTAGCTCTTAATGAATGATACAGAAAAATATAATTTCTCCGTGAACATTAGGTTGATTGGAAAATGTCATCCTCTGACCTACTCAGCCTTGCTAATCAAGAGAAGTCTTCAGAGGGACTAACAGTTAGATTAAGCAGGCTACAATCCATCAGCCACCCCCTTTATTTGTTTAAATTACAGTTTATGTCAGGTATGAGGTTCAGTGTATCTGAGGAAAGCCATGCCAACATGGTTGAGAGCGTATATAGTCATGTCTCTGGTAATTGGATAGTGCGCTGTTTCACCTTAAGCTGTTTTGAATTAATGCAAGACATCAGCCGCCGGCTTTAGGTGGTTTAATTATCAGAATTGTCACATTTTAGTTATCAGCCCAAGGGGTGCATACTGGGGTTGATTGTGAACATGTGGTACTACCTGATACAGGTTACCTGATGGCCAGATGTGGGTCACTTCAGGAACAGACTTAATTTAAAGGAGTACTGTCTTGATTCAGAAATATTTATAAATAGGAATCTGGCTTTCAAAGAAAAAAAAAAAAGACTACTAAAATACAAAGCTGCTCAGCTGAAAGAAGAAAAAAATAGATCCCTTACTATCTTAGCTTTATATATAGGAATTATGCTACTATTAAAAGGTTTCTAAATGTCAATATTCATTGTGGGCTTTTAAAAAAATTTTTGCACTTAAGATTATTAAAATCAAGCAATTTATTCTAACGTGTTAGACTAAACTGCGCCCCCACTCTATTATTAGAATGAAATCACTTCTTATCAGAAGTGTCTATTATAAAGCAAGTAGAGTATAGTCTTGTTCATTATTTTTACTTAAAGGGGCCTCAAGCATTTATATGGAAAATCATTCGTGTCTGTAGGGTGGGTGAGGTTTTCGGCTCTGTGTGTTTAACTGCACTTTTACTGAAATATTTTAGTGGGTTGTTCAACTACAGAGCACAGTATCCCAATGACCATCACAAGTGCCCTAAATTCTATTGTTTTCCTGGATGCTATTGCTTTCCTGAAGCATCAGTAAAAATAATGGAACTAATTCTTCTGAATCACTGCACTCTTATCCCAGTTCAGTTCTAATAGTATTGACTACGATCTAAGCATTTTTGCTTCACTCAACACAGCTCTTAAAGGGCTTTTCCTTTTGCAGGCATACTCTCTGTGGGTGGTCAATACCCTTATGAAATTGTCAGACTTGAAAGTAAGATGGATTGTTACTGGAACATTAAGTAGGACAGAGAGCAGATGAAATTTAAATACAAAGTCGCAGCTGTTCATAAGCTCAAAAACTTGAATTAGTTCAGCCGAACTGCTAAATTCCAATAAGAAACAAACTGAGGACTTGGCTACTTGTTCCCTAATAGGAGGAAAATGCATCTAAAATATACATTGAAGCCTTGTCATCTTAAGAAATCAACATTTGCACTAAATTATTCCCTCCCTGAACCACCCATTTAATATTTACAAATCCAGATGGTCTTTCCTCCCACTGAGCACCTGCCATCTCTGCGGTTTTTGATACCACGATCCCCTGCTTCACAACCTCTTCCTTGGCTTCTCTTAGCCAGTCTAATACCTTTCTTATTTTCTCTTTCTTTCTCTCCTTTCTTGCTTCTATTTCTACCAGTTCTCTTCAGATCAAATTCTCAGACTTTCTACCATTGCTCTATTTTTCTTTCTTTATCTGCTTCCTTAGATTGCTCATCTACTCTTGCCATGTCAACTATCACCTATGTGCTCATTATTAAACCTGCAGTTTCAGCCCATGCCTTTATCCTTCATTTATTTCCAGTTGTTCACAGAATATGTCCAATCAGGTGGTCATGTTTGTAAAGTCAAATCTAGTGTATGTGATGATCAAAAATGAATCCTTTGTCTAACTTTTTGTTATGATCTGAATGTGTTCCCACCAAAATTCAGGTGTTGCCAATGTGATAGTATGCGGGAAAGGAGAGAGGTTAAGAGGTGATTAAGTCATTAAGCCATGAGGACTCCTTCCTCGTGTATAGGATTAGGTACCCTTCAAAAAGGACTTAACAGAGGAAATTCGACCTTCTTACCCTTTGGCATTCTGCCATGTGAGGACATAGCATTTGTCCAGGATAGACTGGACACTCACCAGACACCACACCTGCCAATGCCTTGATCTTGGACTTCCCAGCATCCAAAACTATGAAAAATAAATTCCTAGTCTTTGCAAATTGCATAGTTTGTGGGATTTTGTTGTTGCAGCCCAACACAGACTAAGACACTTCCTATTTCAATGAATGTCTCCTATGTTACCTTGCTTCTATGAATTGCATATTTTGAAGTTAATTTTATTGCATCTCTCTCCCATCCCACACTCAGGTAGCCACTGAGTCCTACTATACACGCTTCGCAAAGTTTCAGGTTTATTTCTCCTTCTCGTGTCATATTGTGGTTACTCTAATTTACCATCGTGACTTTACTTCTTATTTTAATAGTTAACTACCTAGTTTCTCAGTGTCACCATTTTATTTCATGGTGGTTATACAATAGAGTCATTTTCACTATGTATTCCATTTGTTAAAAATCTATATTCGCTTCTTTTGCATATTTGAATAAATTTCAAAGTTTCAACCCCACATTAAGGGTCCCTATGAACTAGTCCCAGTTTACTTTGTCGATCTTGGGACATTCTTGATGTATTCTAAGAGGAATGGTTTCTTGCCTCTGAGAGCACTCCTAGCCACCTTGGCCCCTCACATGCTCCTGTTCACTCTTAGTCTTGTCTCTCTCTTTTTCTGCTAAATCCTACACATCTTTAATACTCAGCTCAAAATTTTCCCTCTCCGTGAAGTCTGTCTGAATTAACATGAGCCCACGGTGGTTTTTCTCATGTTCTGAATGACCTCTGAATGGCACATACAGGCTGAAACTCTACATTATATAGGTTGCTTCCAAATTGTTTTCTAATTTATCATGAATATATGAATTTCCTCTCAAACAAGATTTAACATTCCAGAAGAGGAAGAACTGTGAATTGTACCATTTTAAACGTGTGAATTCTACCATTGAATTTAAAAATAACTATTCCTAGTTTCTGGGATGTTTCCCCAATTCAGTTATTTCTAATCCCTGTGTGAGTATCAGAGGAACTAGGTCTTTAATGGCATAATCAGATCCCATGTCAAATAAATGACATTAAGAGTGTCATTAATATAATTCCGTATTCCCAGAGATGTTCTGGAAGGTTTATATGTATTCTCATTTATTATAAATACATTGAAGCATGCTTAAATGAAAAAGACTGAATAAAAATGAATTTAAATGACAAAAACGGTGTTCCATAAATGTAAGAATTAATGTCTACATTCTCATGTAACTTCAAGCAAAAATACAGAACAAGTGGGGTTCTACTGTCGAACCCACACTCTGAACTTGTTTTGCATTATTCCACCCACTAAAATTATAAACCTTTGGAATAGACCTGAACGTTAATTATTATAATGTTAAGGTTATGATAATATAGATAATAAATTATAGTCATCTAAGACACATTTCAAAAATACAGAGGCGGGCATCTCTACCTCCACTTTCCCCACCCTCCACCCTCCAACCATTTCTCTTAGGATGCATCCAGTATTTTGTGGTTTCCAAATTAGGTATCAATAAATGCAAAGATTTTTGCTTCTGCAATATCATCTGTGTAATATAAAATTCATTGACATTTATATTTGTGCTTTTATGAAACTACTAATCCCAAATGAAATGTTCTCGTGAATATGCAAGGAAAATGCTTTTGTTAGTATTTGGTCCTGTTTCTACATTTGATTTGTATTTGTTTTTTAAATGATTAATCAGAATAAGAGAGCACAGCTGTAGGTTAAAATGTTTTAGCAACACAAGACAGTCCCACACTATACAGAGCCATCCCGATATTTTACCAAAGCCTTTGAAATAATTTGTAATTTTTTCTATCCATTTAAAATATGTATATTTTAGAGAACTGTACACTTAGAAAAGCATTTTTATTGCTAATAAAACTACCAATAAACAAACATCAAACATAAGATGTTGTGTTTCATATGTAGGAGGGAAAAAACAGGCTTGATTAATCCTGTCTACATTTTTGAAAAGTTGAAAAAAAAATTGAGTTCTAGCAGGTAAAAAGAAAACACAGTTTTGAAACTAAACACCTGCAAAGAGAATGTCACCAACTATGAGTTTCTTATGTTTTTGGATAAGGAGCTGGTCTTAGTTAATAGGATATGAGGCAACGATGACGTTACTAATTTCAGAGTTCCTAAACAGTAACACTATGCTTTAACTTAAGCCTATGATCTGGTCATCATTACCAGTAATAATGTAATGAGTAACGGCACTTTCTACCGTAATTACATGAGGGCTAGGGAGAAAAGTAAGAGCGTGAAGGTCACTCTAATTCTCTCGAACCTTGTGCCATGGAGACCTACCTGTAATGCTCAGACTTCCCACAGAGATAGTCTCATTTACAGGCCTGGCATGACTGGCTTCACCAAAATCGTTCTCCATTATTTGTTGGCAGCTGATAAACCCATCAAAAGGTAACCAATAAGTAAGAACTTATTTGAAGAGTGACATTATCTTACTACTGTCAGGGAGTATGAGCAAAACAGCCAACAGTTTATTGTATTTACAAAGAGAAGAAGTGATTGGAAGTAGAACTTTTTCTTTTTTTAAGGTCAGAATCCTTCATCCAAAGCTGCAGAAGATTTGATGTCTTGTAAATGGTCAATTTTATCTGAGATCTGGTTAGGGGCTTTGCCAAGTCAACGGTGTCCAAGTCAGCGGCAGAAAAAAAAAAAAAGGGAAATTAGAACTTTCTCCAGCTTACGATAGAATGATATGCAGCGAGACTCCGTCTCAAAAAAAGAAAAAAAAAAAAAGAATGATATGTCAGAATTCACGGATGCCACAGAGTAGGTGTCTGAGCGTGATTTGTATCCAGTTATGGCTGTCACTGGTTGTAATGCATGCATATTTATGCACACAGTGTGCAAACAAGGGCTAATGTTTATAAACATGAGAAATATTAGAAAATTCATTAATTAGGGTCATTTGTACAATTCCATTGTCAACTTTAATCACTTGTTTCGATTGATGTCTCCTTTGGAAAGTCAGTCCGCCATAGTTATTTATTTATTCAGCAAGAATATTGTGTAGGGCTATCTTCTGCTTGACCTATAATGTTATTTCTAATAACATTCATTCATTTCATTCTAATAAGCAGAAGGTTAAGTTTAACACATTAACATATGCAGTTAAATTAACAAATACATATTAACTGTTGGATTTCATCCCCGTCAGTGGAAATAATGTGTTTGTATTGTGTAAATATGTGTCTGTTGACTATTTTTTATCTTTTAGCGAGGCCCTAAACAAAATCAGTATTTTTGGCAGATTGAAACATCTATAAAGGCTTAGGTCATTCCATGAGGCAAATAATAAGTTTCCTTCTGAATCAAACTATATAAGAGATCCTAATTAACTTATCATTAGCTATTCCATTAATAAACATTATCTCAGCACACACGGTTACACAGAAGATCTAAGCACCCTCATTCAGTACACACTCACTCTGCTAGTCCCCCAGTTTTTCCATCTTTCCATCTTTTCTATACAACTTTCTATCTGGCTGATTTTTTTTTTTTTTTTTTTTTTTTTTTTTTTTTTTTTTGGAGACAGGATCTTGCTCTGTTGCCCAGACTGGAGGGCAGTAGTGCAGTCATAGCTCACTGAAGTCTTGAACTCCCAGGCTCAAACAAACAGTCCTCTCTTCTCAGCCTCTTGAGTAGCTGGGACTACAGGCATGCCACCACGACATCCAGCTAATTTTTAAAATTTTTATAGAGACAAGGTCTCACTATGTTGCCAGAGGGGTCTCAAATGACTCCTGGCCTCAAGTGATCCTCCTGCCTTAGCCGTCCAAAGTGCCGGGATTACAGGTGTGAGCTATTGTACCCAGCCTGATTGTATTCTTTATATAAACCTTTCCGCTGCACCATGCCTGCCTCAAAGTTTATTTTAATTGTGTCTCCATTGGCAAGAGTCTGTTACATACCCAAGCTTTCTGTGACTGTTTAAATGTAGTTGTTTTTCTTCATAGAACAGACTCACTTCCTGACATTCCCACTGCTAATTTGCTTTCTCTACTGTTATTCCTACTGTGTCTAAAACGTAAGCACTCTGTTTAAAGAGCATAACCTTTAATAGGCTTTCCTCCCCACTCCACTTACTGTCAGGTTCTGAATCAAGGGAAAGTGGGTATCCATGGAAGAAAGCAGGCCTTGGGCTTAGGGACAGTGGGTGAGTGATTTGTTGGGAAGCGAATGAATAAATAGTCTTTTTCCCCCAATCTAAAAACTAGATAATTTGTTCAAGATTTTTTTTTCATTTCTATAAAAATGACCTTAAGTAAGTCACTTAATCCTTCTAGACCTCCATTCTGTTGCCTATGAAATGAAAGTGTTCAATAAGCTCATCATGATGGTCCCTTTTAAAATTAAAATTTGTGATTCTGAGATACCATGCAAGGGACTTTTAAAAGAACTGAAAAGTTTTACTGAAGTTAAGAACAATGTTCTCAAAGACATCCTGGTATTTCTTGTAATTAAAATTTAGCGTTTGCTCTTCATCCTGAAAGGTGACAGCACCAGCTTTCCCCAGATGCATCTCAAAGCCAGGTGGGAAAATAGTAAGAGTGAACCATCCAAAGCCATGGTACACGCTAAATGCACACACATGAGAAATGAGGATTCTCACAAAAAGTGGAGGCATGCATTGACCACTGGGGTGTATTTGATGAGAGTGGAAGACCAGGGCTTCCGACCTCCAGCTCCCTTCTCTTCACTGACACAGCAGTGGGCTTGGGTGTCCCGAAGGAACACTGTCTCTCAGTAGACACCAGCTTACCAGGCCCTCAGCCAGCCCCACCCAGATGCTCCAGCTGTTCCTCCTCCACACAGCTGGGCTCTGACTCATCCCAGGAGGCCTTGCCTGGTAGAAAGAATCTGCAGCATCACAGACCTCTTACAGGGTGAGGGCCCAATTTAAACCCCAAAATATGTCTCCACACTGGGGGAGACCTTCTTCCTGGAAGTCACCTTTCAGAAACTGAAATTCTGTTGCCCACCTTGTGCAGCCTTTGTTACCCATCCTAGCCCTGGAAAAGAACTCCTTCTCTTCACCCTGACATTCCCTTCCTGAAAAGGTTCGATTCCTCCATAGGGATTCACTTTAGCCCAATTGTTCCTTCTTCCCTTCAACTTACCAGCTCCCAAACTGGCTATTTTTCACTAGTTCTACCCCCGGATCTGTAGCCTAGCATTTCAAACAAATTATTCAGCACATGAATTCAGCATTTCAAACAAATTATTTTGGCACAAATGAAGGGGTTAGTGGAATGGGTCTTATTGGTATCTTCCAGTATTCAGCCCATTTTTTATCCATAGCTCATTGATTTCAGCTTTGACGCAGATATAAAGACATACTAAAGAGCGTGAAATGTGTTATTAGTCAAAAGAAGAGCTCCTCCATCATTCTTCTTGGCTAAGTGTATCCAGGAATACGTTTACAAGTGACTATCCAATTCGTCTCTTCTGAACTAATTTCATACTAACTAAAAGGTAAAACATTGTTCCATTTTTAAACTTGGCATTCTTACGATACTGACTTTACGTTAAAATTTAGAAGCATCTTAGTTTTCTTACAGCTTTGCAAGAATAAGATTCATAACTTTGATCAAAGTTTTTGATTCAAAAACCTTATCATCTGCATCTAAATCTGAAAGTTAGAGATCACTGGAAATACTGAACTTTATCTTCTTCAATTTCAAGTGTTTGAGGAAACACTATTGGGCAAGGACAGTTTTTATGCTGGCCAATGATAGTGACACACTTGTGTAAACAATGTATTAACTGTATTAATGTTGGCATCTTCTAATGCCTTCAGCGTTATGTGATCAATAAATTTATTCATTCTTTCTTCCCCTTCTTTTCTTTTCTTATTCTAAACTTATGTGGTCATGCTTCCATCAGAAATTGGCTTAAAAGACTTGCTCTGCCCTTATTCACTCATTAAATATCAAAATCCTCACCAAAACTGCAGTCGCATTAGAGCAATGTTAAGAGCCATATGACTCACCAACAATTCTATTTCCCTATTTCTCTAACGACTGCAGTCAGTGACGTAGGTGCCATTAGAAATTCTCTCTTCATCTGCTGTAGGCTGATACGATCAAGTAAAGCAGCTTTATTCACTTCATGCAATCCAACTTCATTGAAAAGAGAAAATGGAAAAGGATCAGTTCATACTAAAAATACTTCAGAGGTACTTCATCGCTTGTTTTTAAATAAAATCTTTGAAAAAAGCAGTAGTAGGTGAGTCAACACATCTGTAGCTACACACACACATACACACACACACACACCTTTGTGATATTTCTGTCAACGGATAATAGTTACCCAATTCCAGTGTTTTATTCTAGGTTTTTTTACTGTTTTGTTCTACATTTTTACTCATCTCTTCTATATTTATATCTAAAGCCTGTTGATGGTTTATTTTTTCCATTGATTACACTTCCTTGACCGGGCATGGTGGCTCAAGCCTGTAATCCCAGCACTTTGGGAGGCCGAGGCGAGGGGATCACGAGGTCAGGAGATCGAGACCATCCTGGCTAACACGATGAAACCCCGTCTCTACTAAAAATACAAAACATTAGCCAGGCGTGGTGGCGGCGCCTGTAGTCCCAGCTACTCGGGAGGCTGAGGCGGGAGAATGGCGGGAACCCGGGAGGCGGAGCTTGCAGTGAGTGGAGATTGCGCCACTGCACTCCAGCCTGGGTGACAGAGCGAGACTCCGTCTCAAAAAAAAAAAAACTTCCTCTGATTATTAACATAAAGGAAAGGAAAGTGAAGGTGGTCTAAGATCCATCAACTTTGCTTATTCACATTTTCATGATCTGTAAAATATTCTCTGGTCCCACTGAAGTGTATATTGCTATATGTTCTAATCAGCAAACTTGAACTTCCCCAACTCATTAAGCTTCCTGGCATTCATCTTTCTGAATTAAGATGTTTGAAGGTTTTCATATAACCGATTACTCTTTAGACCAGACCCCTTTCTAAATTTCTGTTGGGAAAATATTCTTTGTGGTAAATACTTCCTGTAATATTTTTCATCTGTCATGTGTATGTGATTCCAAGGCCCCAAACTTTCTGCTTGTAATAATATTTCAAAATTTTTATCATTAAATGCATTTCATTCACTATTTTTGAACATAAGTGGTGTTTTTAAGATATTGTAATTACATCTTTTGTTGTTTACTGATTCTAAAAAAGAACATTCTGCTGAAATGATGAAGCAGTTGCTAAATTATAGGTAGTCTTTAATGTATTATTTAAATTATTATTTAACAATTTGTAATAAAAACAACAATTTTACATTACCATATTATTCATTGTAATAGAGATTTTCATTTTCTACATTCTAAAATACTTATACTGAATGTTTTCAAATATTTAATCTAAAACTAATACCAATAATTTGGGCTAATGTTTTTTCCAGAGAAAATAAGTAAAAATCATGTGATTTTTTATGTCACTTTTAATACTGTCTCTCTGCATCTCTTAACAGTTTTTGAATATTTTGAACTGAAAGTACTAGATTAATTAGAAGACTAGTTCTAGGTCCACATGTTATCTCAGAAGTTAAAAGTAAAAAATCTTGAGGCATATATTGTCTTTTTATCCTTAAGACTTATGTAAAATAATTTAATTTTGTTTTTATTTGCTTATAAATTTAAAAATTAAGGAATATGTAAAAACTGCAAGATTTAGAGAAACATAGAAAGAAAATTACTTGATACAGTATTTACAAAAATGTGAAAGAAAACCAACAACAATTTTTAAACCAATTTTACCCAATTCTTTGTGTGGATTTTTTTTTTGTTTTGTTGTTTTGTTTTTTGGTTTTTTTTTTATTTTGTTTTTGGCTTTTGGTTTATCTTGAGACAGAGTCTTGCTCTGTCACCAGGCTGGAGCGCAGTGGCACGATCTCAGCTCACTGCAACCTCCACCTCCCAGGTTCAAGCCTCCTGCCTCAGTCTCCTGAGGAGCTGGAACTACAGGCGTGCACCACCACACCCAGCTAATTTTTGTATTTTTAGTAGAGACGGGGTTTCACCACGTTTGCCAGGATGGTCTTGATCTCTTGACCTCGTGATCCTCCTGCCTCAGCCTCCCAAAGTGATGGGATTACAGGCTATGTTTTTTGTACAGGATCCTAACAGTATTTTTATCAACTACATTGAATATTTTATTCTTGAAATAAACCTAATTTTTTCCCACTGACCTTTTTTCTTGATTTTTAAAAATTTTAGGACAAATTTTTTAACCTTTCATTTTATATTGGTTGTAGTATTTATTGCTGTAATTAATTTAGCAGAGAGATGTTCTCACACACTCATAAATTCATGAAAATAACAACTTCCATGGTGAAATTGTTCACACTCCATCACAGCCCAAATATGAGTTTATCTTCAAAATTTGAGGAGGATCTTAAATCTTCATTGATTTATGAGACCATTTTAAAGGCATCCTGATTGCCAATGCCAAAAATATTTTGGCTTCTTAGATTAATTTAGATTCAAAAATAGCTTAACTTGCTCTTCAAATTTAGTGGAAAAACTTTTTCCATTAAGAGTTTTAATTAACTAAAAATATGCCATTTTTCATCACTTTACCTGGTTATCATCATTCAAAATTTCACAGAAACTTAAAGGAAAGTAAATAAATTTTGGCTCAAGATGTATTCAAATATTATTAGTTGAAAATCAGTATATTCTTTCACATATCATATATAAATATGATCCAATACCAAACATTCAGCAGTTCCAATACGTGTATTCGTTGTTTGTTTCCCATTTAAGATATGCCTATATATATCTCCAGTTCACAACAGACAAATCCAGAGATTTAGAATTTCAGTCTCGACTTGAAACTGACCCTCTTGCAATATACTCTTGAAGTCTCCAAGCCCCTTGAGTCCTCTTTTTCCTTCAGTGCAATTCAATAAACTCAATTCCACAAGCATTAATTGGGCCTCTGCTCTGTGTAAAGCACTCAGTGTGAAGTACAACAAAGAACAGGCTTCTGTCTTTCTCCTTCGTGATTTCACCACAGGAGAGACCTGCTCTCTTCCTTTCCCCTGGAGCACCAGAGCTGCCAGTAGTATCATTGAGAACAGAATTATAACATCTGGATATTGCTAGTTTCTTTATTCTCTCTCAAGTGGTAAATCAGCTCACTGAGAGGCACCTATTTCTGCCTGAGTTTTTGTGCACCTGCCCACGTATGCACACACTCCCATTTCCATCATTTTCTCCAAGGCACGTAGACTTTCATATTTTTAACTTTCTTTCAGATGGGAGCCCAATTTTGAGGCACAGAGAGGAAACCAATGATGCTGACTTGCAGCAAACCTTCTCAATGATCAAGGGACAGGAAGAATTTGACACTAAGCTTCCTCCCCAAAATCATAGCCCTTCTGTAACTAAGAAACTTCTAATGGTGCGAGGGGTCCCACATGTATTCTACCTCTGTACCAAAAAAAATGTATATGAACCTGTCTGTCATGATGAGTCAAAACTACTGGATGGAGTCACATGGCCAAAGTTACCTGGTGAGGTCACTCATGGAGTGACCATATCCACGATTCATGCCACCCTAGTAAGGATCTTGAAATAAATTTTACAATTCCTCTGCCACAAGGGAAAAACCCAACCAAAACCAAGCCTCTAGCCTGTCCCCTGGGACTGTGCAGAATGGGATCCACCTTTGAGGCTAAATTCAATATTTGATCTCCCAAATGAAAGGAGAAGGCATCAGTGTTGGCCAAAACAGTTATTTAGATGAGCCTCTGATCCTGCCTACAAGAATTATTTTAGAGATTTCCAATGGAAATTACCCAATATGTCATGAGAGTCTATGAGCTTTATGATCTTTCTTCCATGGCATGTGCTCTATAATATTTGCAGATATTTACTGAAAATACTCACAGCTGAAAGCCCCTAACACACCCCTCACATCAGCACACACATTTCCACTTTCTTTCCAGCTGCCCGCTATATTTAAAATCATAGAATTTCACCGCGATGTTTTCCCACTTTTGGATCTTGTTTAGTGTAAAGTTATGAATTAAAATATAAAATACCAGCAAAAATACTGGGTATATCAGAGTCTTCAAATTATTATTATAAAGTAAATTTTTATGTTTTTATCAAGTTTTCACATCCTTCATTCCCCCCAAAAAAACTGCAAAAGGATTATTTAGCAAATTATTTTCCCCCGCTTCTGTAATGGGAATTTTCACTCCTATGACTTAGATAATATGTAACAAAGAAGCACATTACAGTACTGGATAGTGTAATCAAATTAGAGCCATATGATGCCAGACAGAAACGTATGGCTTTGCATAAAAATCTGGAAGTCCATATGTTCTCGATAAAGAGGTAAATGCATGTGCATGTGAGCACACACACACACACACACACACACTTCTATAAAATTTGGAGATAGGTATTTTTTATATCTTAAAAGAGCCAAAAAACCCTATTAAAAGAGCAGAAAATTTGTTTAAGTTCCTTGTAGATTCTGGATATCAGACCTTTGTCAGATAGGGAGATTGCAAAAATGTTCTCCCGTTCTGTAGGTTGCCTGTTCACTCTGATGGTAGTTTCTTTTGCTGTGCAGAAGCTCTTTAGTTTAATTAGATCCCATTTGTCAATTTTGACTTTTGTTGCAATTGCTTTTGGTGTTTTAGTCACAAAGTCTTTGCCCCAAAGTATTATAAATCATTCTACTATAAAGACACATGCGCACGTATGTTTACTGCGGCACTATTCACAATGGCAAAGACTTGGAACCAACCCAAATGCCCATCAATGATAGACTGGATAAAGAAAATGTGGCTCATATACACCATGGAATACTATGCAGCCATAAAAAAGAATGAATTCATGTCCTTTGCAGGGACATGGATGAAGATGGAAGCCATCATACTCAGTAAACTAACACAGGAACAGAAAACCAAACACCACATGTTCTCACTCGTAAGTGGAAGTTGAACAATGAGAACACAGAGAGGGGAACATTACATACCAGGGCCTGTCAGGGGGTGGGGGGCAAGGGGAGGGGGAGCATTAGGACAAATACCTATTGCATGTGGGGCTTAAAACCTAGATGATGGGTTGATAGGTGCAGCAAACCACTAAGGCACATATATATCTGTGTAACAAACCTGCACATTCCCCACATGTATCCCAGAACTTAAAGTAAAATAAAATTTCAGAAAGAGCAGAACATGATCCCCAAATGTAGTCATAAACACTCAGTTCCCATTGGTGCCTTGGTTTCTGAGACAAAGGACCATCAATGTTATCCAAACACACACATTTAGATATCCAAAGCATGTGCTCTTGGAGAAGCGGAAGTTTTTTTCACATGATACTGAGTGATGAGGTGAAGATTAACTGAAAGTAACATTCGTTGTAGAATATTTAAGAACATTGTGTTTTACAATCGGTATTGATTTCAGCATCACCTGTATGAATATAACTTTTTAATTTTAAGTTTGGGGAAAAGCACTTCTATTCTTTCACAGTTTGGTTGCTTTATCCCATGAGTGGTTTCCTACTGAGGAAAACAGAAGGCCTTAATTTAGTCAGCAAATAGTCATTGGATGTCCCACCTAGTACTACAGATCCTATTTATCACACTCTCTTAAGGAAGCATCTATATTGCTTTAGGATCTACTTACTTTCTGATTCAAAAAAAAAAAAAAAACCCCAAAAAACAAAACTCAATTTCTGAATTAGTTTTTATGTGTGTATATATATTTGCTATAGATTGTTCAACTCTTCCACCAATTTGAAGAAAAAAACAACCTTGGAGGAAAGAACATTTACCTTCTCACTCTACAGTTAAACAGTGTCCAGAATTGTATTATGCATACAAAAGGTGCTCTGTAAAAGTCTGCATTTCTAAGAAACAAGTTCAACAGCTGATGCTTGTGACTGTTCCTGTCCCCTCCTTTTCTCGCCTAGAGATAGGAATGACTGGTAACAATTCCAACTTCATTAGGCGATACTCACCTCTGGCCCAGCCTGTCATCTCTCCAACGGAACACATCATCCCTAATCAACTCAAACCAATTACTGTGTGACTTTGGGTAATTAACCTCCCTGTGTCTCAGTCTCAACTTCTGTAAAGTGCAGGACTTGCAAAATATTGCTGCTAAGGTTCTTCCATACCTAAAACACCTTTGGTCTAAAAATACATCACCTTGGGGAGCAAGCTTCCTTCCGTGCAAGTCAAGATTTGAATGCAACCTGGGGTCCTGCGGAGGGCCCCTCCTGGTTCTACCCCTAATGTGCTGGCTATACCTTCTCTTCTGACTGATGCATCCTCATTCTGGGCCTGACCACTATGTGTGTTACCCAGGGCTCAATCCTCCTGCCTCTTCTTTTTTGTTCTACACTCGAGTCCTTGATGAGTTCCATGGTTTTAGATGTTGTCTCTACAAAACAATGATTTCCATTTATATCTCTAGCGCCAGCCTCTCCCTTGAACTCCAGATATGTATATAACTGTCCATTCAACATCTCCTCTTGGATGTTCTTTGGGCATCTAAAACTCAAATTGAAAACTGAGCTCTTCATATCCACTTCCATATTTACTGCAAAAACTGTTAATACTCTTAGTATCAAGATCTCTTCCGAAGCCTGCAGCCCCAGAGCGTCCCCACGATCTGACTGTTTCACATCCTCCATCGCCACCACCTTTGGATGCAATCCACTATCATTCCTCACATGATCTACGGAGGATCTAACACCCTCCTGACTCTCTCCTGCTTCTTCTCTTTCTTCCCCAGAGCCTATGACCCACCTAACAGCCTTTTAGAACTAAGCGGATCATGTAACTTACATGATTAAAATATTCTAAGGATAAACACTTGAGGCGATAGATGCCCCAGTCACTCTGATTTGATCATTATCCATTGTATGCCTGTATCAAAACATCACATGTACCCCATAAGTATATAAAACTAGTATGTGCCCATGCTAATTAAAAATAAAAAAATCCAAAAACCGATTCCAAGATTTTCTGATCACAATTAAAGTGTTTATGTATGGCCTACAAGGCCTAAAGGGATGTGACCCCTGGAAAACTCTCAAGTCTCTGTCACTCGCTCACTGGTCTCTTTGTCACTGTTCACAACACTCTGTCCTGGCTGCCAGCCATGTCCCTCCCTCAAACGCTCCATGATTCTCTCCTTCACTGCATCCAGGTCCCTGCTGGAGAACCATCTCTTTGTTCCAGGCCATATAAGATAGTGATATGGTTTGGCTCTGTGTCCCCACCCAAATCTCATCTTGCAGCTCCCATATTCCCACGACGTGGGAGGGACCACGTGGGAGATGACTGAATTGCGGAGGGGGTGGGTCTTTTCCCATGCTGTTCTCGTGACAGTGAATGGGTCTCACGAACTCTGATAGTTTTAAAAATGGGGTTTCCCTGCACAAGCTCTCTTTGCCTGCTGCCATCCATGTAAGATGTGACTTGCTCTTCCCTTGCCTTCTGCCTTGATTGTGAGGCCTCCCCAGCCGCATGGAACTGTAAGTCCAAAAAATCTCTTTCTTTTGTAAATTGCCCAGTCTCAGGTATGTCTTTATCAGCAGCATGAAAACGGACTAATACAGATAGTACATGCTCCTGTGTTTTCTCTATTCTTCTACCTTGGCTTATTTTTTAGAGCACATATTGTTCCTGGCATAATTATGCATATTTCAGTATGTATTTGTTATCTCCTTCACTTACTGGTGGTAAGCCTTCATCAGATCAGGGACTAGATTTGCTTTGTTTACAATATAGATACCAAGTATCTACAACAGTGCCAGACACATAGCAGGCATCTAATAAATATGTATTAGACCCAGACTCTCAGTCTTGATTCATGAGTTCCAGCTGCTGGGCAAATATAACTTGAGCTGCTGAGGTGATCCCATGGAAGAGCTGAGTTCTAAAGGATTTCCTAATGTCATACATTATAGAGATAGTAACAACACCTACCCACTATGTGGCAGATAATGAGCTCAGCTTTTTTTTTCCTGGCTCTTTTGAAGATGTTTTCTTTTACATGAACTACTATGAAAGAAAAAATTAAATAACACATAGAAATGTTTAATATGTTTTGATGTTTTCATATGATATATTATTTATTTATTTATTCATTCATTCTGTCACCCAGGCTGGAGTGCAGTGGCACAACCACGGCTCACCTTAAAAGCCTAATATGCTTCCTAATTCTCTTGATTAGTTAGCATTGACAAGTCAATTTGAAATGGCTAGAGAGAGTCTACCAGGTCATCATCAGTCTACTCTTCCTCCTCCTGTCTGTATTTCTTTGAGACATCATCATTATCTTCCACAGCCTTTCCTTTTCTTCGCAATTACATTAAGTGCAAGCTCAGCAGAATGACATTGCTCCAACTTCGGCTTCAGAACAGCAGTTTCTTCAGATCTGGGTGGTACATACTTTTTTACTCAATTTCTCCTGCTTTTCATTATATCTAGTAACTGTGACAAGCAAGTTCTGTTCTCTCTCAAAACCAGACTGTCCAATAAACAACTAACTTTCCATAGTAATTCCAGCCCTGAAGGCACTAGATAAAATGGCAGGCAGGGCAATTTGGGAAGGTGTGTATAAATGGTAAGCAGCCGTCAATGTGATTCTATTAAGAAGTTCATCAACTGTTTTCCTCAAAATGTCTGGATTCTCCAGCATTGCATAGTAAGTCTGTGAGGAAGCACTCCAGTGGTCTATAGGGGTTGTGGACAGTCAGATGGAAATGTAAGTTGCTGTATACAATGTAGTTCATATTCCAAACTCTGTTCAAGTGTCTCCTCCTGTCTGAGAGAACTCTCCCAAAGGTTTCCAACAAACTGGGGACTAGATACATTCAGTTTATCTACGTTGTAGGCCAGAAATGCACGCGTGAGCATTATTATCCGGGAGTGATAGTTATTACTTATTTCCCTTATTTAATCCTCAAGAAAAAGCTACCTCAGATTCTCCTTTTGAGATGAGAAACCAGAAGGATGGGCTTTACAGTTAAGAAGTAAGTGATGAAGCACAGATTGCATGTGCCTAAGTTTCTCTCTTTAACACAGAGCACAAAGTCAAATGCCAATAGGGCCAAGCCATATTGAAAATGAGGAATACAGTTTGGGAATCACCCAGTGTCCTTTCTTGCTTTTTCTTGTTTCTTGTTTTTGTTTTTGTTTAGAGATGGGTCTTGCTATCTTGCCCAGGCTGGACTGGAACTCCTGGGCCCAAGCGATCCTCTTGCTTCTGCCTCCCAAGTAGCTGGGACTACAGGCGTGTGCCACCACTGTTCTAGGCTTCTTCTTGCTTTCTTTTGTCAGCTCACTTTTTTATTTTTTATTTTTTGAGATGGAGTCTCACTCTGTTGCCCAGGCTACAGTGCAGTGGCACAATCTTGGCTCACTGCAACCTCCGCCTCGTGGGTTCAAGCGATTCTCCTGCCTCAGCCTCCCCAGTAGCTGGGATTACAGGCACCCGCCACCATACCTGGCTGATTTTTTGTGTTTTTAGTAGAGATGGGGTTTCACCATGTTGGCCAGGCTGGTCTCGAACTCCTGACCTCAGGTGACTTGCCTGCCTCTCCACCCAGCCTGTCAACTCACTTTTAATAGAAATCAGAGTGCAGATAGTATTTCTCTGTCATGAAAAAAACGGTATAGTCACTAATTCATGATGATGCTTCAAAGTAAGGGTGCGACAAGGAGCCAGGAGGACTCTGGCAAGTTGGAGTATATAGGCAAATCCTGAACGGGAAGCTCCCACATGTCCCTAGCCAGTCACTGCCATCAAGTAAGACTGGCCCAGAGTAGCCAAATCTTCCACTTCCTCAAAAGAAACTAGAAATTCAGATTTTTATGTGAAATATCCCAAGGTTTTAAATGTTAGGTAAACATGGACAATCACCAGAGACCATAGAAGGCTTGTCTGAAGGCCGGGACACAGAGACATGTCAGCCCACAGACACCCTGGCTGTAAATCCTGGCCAGGGTCCTGTGCTGGGTATTACAGTGAAAGGATGAGATGTGGAGAAGGGAAGAAGGAGAGAGGGTGACATGCGAGACAGCTCAGAGATACATCATAAGGAAGGAAGGAAAGGCAAACACAGCGCCATTGCCCTATGGGATCATCACCCCACAAGCTCTCAGAGGAGGGAGAATTACTCCCATCTGGGGCAGCCAACGCAGGAATCATAGATCTGAGCAGACCCTGAAAGAGGCCAAGTGCTTGAATGAGTAGAAAGGTACCTCCATGTTTCAAGATTCAGACAAAACAATGAAAGTGAAATGTTCTGAAATGCATGAGACACTGTACACATTTAAAGAAGTATTTCCTATTTACAAAATAGAGCTGGCATCACATATGAAGTTTATATTGTCTATTTCTTGCACATAAGGGTTTGTTACCATCTTATTAAGACAACGTGTATTTTTGACTAGAGTGCTGAGCTATACAAGTTCTATTTTTAAATCAAATGGTTGTATGTATATATTTCATACCTGGGAGTGCAAGTCACTGTATCTGTCTTATTCCATCCTTTCTTCCTTTGCATTTATTTATAGTTTCTTTGCTGAAAAAAAATCAGTTGATTGTTACGTTGTTAGTTCCATAAAGGCAGTTTTGAAAATTCAATGTGCGCATATATTTTGAAGTGACTTTCAATAATTAGGGACTGATTTGAAATGTCTGGTAGTGACAGTTTCCCTTTGACTTTCGGTAACCTTTCTGTCCTCAGTCTGCAGCTGAAGGTTTTTGGTTTGTGGCTTTTAAAGTGGTGTTAAGGGACATATTTCTGCCTGAGAACAGAGCTGTCCACCCACACGTAGCCCAACTACACTATGCTCATGCAATTATAAATTAAATAATAATTTAATTTTAAAATATTTAAATTTAATATTTACATTCCATATTGGGCGATACATTTTAAAGACAGCAATTTTCTGATGAATGTTTTTAATTTTAAGCACTCTAATATAAGGAATAATAAAAATGACATTTTAGACTGTTCTGAATTTAGGAGCATAAATAGAGAAATTCGGGGCCTAGTTTTCAAGAATAGATGCTAACAGAATAAACAAAATTAAACCTGTCATTATATAAAATTTTTATTCGCCCTGTGCATGATATTTTAATATGCATTTTATGGAGTTTGTAGAAAGTTTCATTTTTCGTTTGGAGGAAAAGATAGTGTTACACAGTATAGGTGATAAATCAGGTTCTCATAGTTATGTGTGTGATCCTTAAAAGGTGAACGCACTAAATATACCTCAAAGACACAGCCATTAACCTTAAAGTGGATCGCAGATTTGACCTGTGGGAAAAAGAAGTGCAAGCGAGGTGTAGAGGTTTTTATTAATACTCCCACTATTTGGTTATAGGTATTCGAATATTTGAACATAACGTTTATAGGCTAGCTCCATAGAGCCTCCTGGAAATCTTTATTTCACTGGTTTTCCAACTTGACTTCTGCCTTCCGCCTCTGAATTCATTTCTTACTGTCGTACTACTGGCACCTAGAAGAATTTCTCTCGACTATTTTAACAAGCCTTCAGCTGGCTGTTTTCCCTACCTTATCAGTTCCCACTTACGTATCTTCACTCCTGTCATTAAGGCCATAAACAATGGAGTGAGTCAGACAGAAGTTTAAATTCCAGTTCTGCTATCATTTAGCCCTGTGTCTTTGTGAAAATTATTTAATCTCTGTGATTTTGAATACCTTTATTCATAAAATAAATACCTTCTCTGGTATTGTGGGGACTAAATCAGATGGGTCTATTCCCCACATCTTGACCACAGAATGTTTGTTGCCACGGATAAAGTCCCATACTGAAATGGGATGATTAGAGACACAGTCCCTCCTCAGCTCATCCAGCTCACCTTGGGTAAATCATTAGAATTCCCTAGGTCCAGCTGCTGCACCCAACAACTCAGGGGGCAGACGTGGTGACTCAGCCCAGCTGCTGTTCTTCCCGATCCACGTGCTCATTGCCTCCGCACAGCTGGGGAGAGTTTCCCCACCCACATCATACTATATTTGTTCATGGATCATGGTAATTATTTTTTAGATTTTAAAAAGCAATATGATGCAATGAACAAGAGATGCCTTCCAATCCTTTTATGCCTACACACTAGGTGTTCGAGGGCAAAGGAAACAGCAGGTACTTGATAAAACCTGATTACGTAAATA
The DNA here is from genome assembly GCF_037993035.2 of Macaca fascicularis. Lineage (NCBI taxonomy): Eukaryota > Metazoa > Chordata > Mammalia > Primates > Cercopithecidae > Macaca > Macaca fascicularis. The sequence goes on from NC_088379.1 coordinate 186,699,139, forward strand.
TTCTCCCCAATACAGTGTATAGCATTAACCTACATAATACCAAATCACTACAAGCAGCACATCTTCTAGACTTAATTTCTTTGAGTCTATGACTGAATGTTGATATTCTTTGTACAACAAAACAATCTTTTATGTCAATATATCCACTGAGATTTTATAGAATTTTTTACATTTATTTCCAGGTTATATATTAGTTTTTTAAACAAATGTATACAAAAGAATATCAAAAAGTCTCATTATTATACTATTCATGTTGCTTTTGCTATTTTTATAAAGAAAATAAAATGTTTGCAAATGTAGACACATGTGTAACACCTTCCTGTCCTCAGTTATTCTATTCTAAGTTGGTCATTTTATCAGTTTTATGTTTTAGTCCAGAATATATCTGTGCATATATATAGCAGCCTATGTGCACATACATTCTTTTCTTATTTATACCTTATAACATGCTAAATAAGTGCTCTATACCTCACTTTTTGCTCTTTATAAAATATATATATAGGCCAGGTGCGGTGGCTCACGCATGTAATCCCAGCACTTGAGAGGCTGAGGAGGACAGATCACGAGGTCAGGAGTTCAAGACCAGCCTGGCCAATATGGTGAAACCCCATCTCTACTAAAAATACACCTGTAGTCCCAGCTACTTGGGAGGCTGAGGCAGGAGAATCACTTGAACCTGGAAGGCGGAGGTTGCAGTGAGCCGAGATTGTGCCACTGCACTCCAGCCTGGGCGACAGAGCAATTTTTTTCTTTTTAGACAGGAGTCTCACTATGTCGTCCAGGCTAGTCTGGAACTTTTAGGCTCGAGTAATCCACCTGCCTCAGCCTCCCAAAGTGCTGAGATTCCAAGTGTGAGCCACTGTGCCTGGCCTCACTTTTTACTCTTAATACTACTCCTTGGAAACATTTCCTTATAAGTTACGTAAAACCACACAACTTTTAAAAAGTGACTGCATAATATCCCATGATATGGCTATCTCATCATTTCCATTCTAGCTCCCTTTTCATAGTTTCCTTAGCTGTTTCCAGTTGTTGGCTATTGTCATTGCCATTGCTGCTTCAATGCGCGTCCTTTTACTTTACATCTTGGAAAACTTATTTGAGTACATCCCAACTCTGTGATTAGGATCAAAAGGTATGTAAATTTATTTGTAGCTTATTTTATTTAAAAACTTTATAATCCTTTTTCATGTTTAACCCTCTCAAAATCACTGCCCATTTTACAGATGAGACAAAGTGGGTAATTTGGTCAGAACACATGATCAGTTAACGTGTAGAGACAAAATTAGCACTGAAACCTTCCTGCATTCTTCATTTCTCTTCTATCACTTCAAGCTGCATTTCCAATGAATTCCAAAGAAAAGGTCATCTGGAAAATTGGGTGTCTTCAATAAATGGATTAAGGTGGTGGTTGACAAACCTTTGAAGAACCGCATGGAAAGAGATGCAAAGAAAGACACGCTGTGTTGTTTTTTTTCCCCCACAGACTGACCTCTTTGGAGTTACAATAAAGCCAAGCTTTTTTCTTTCCTTGTTTACCAGGTTCTATGAGAGAGAATAAAGAGAAAGATATTCATGTTGATGAAAATGATGACAGATAAAATGTGTTTGAAGGCTATAAAAACTCCTTACATCTGGAGCAGCTGGCAGCCTGGGATTGGACTCTACGGGGAGCTCATAGATATCTAATTTGAGCAATGGTTAAAAGTAAACTTGGGAACAGCTGATTCAGTGCAGTTATCTCTGGCTCTGGGAAGTTTTTGTGATGTTTAGAGGCTGGCACATAAAAATCCACATGACACATATTTGCTGAGTCTAATATCCTTATGAAAATGAACAGGGATGATTTACAGGAATATATTAGACACAGATGTTCTTATATAAACCAGGATATAACATGATATAGGAGGTAATGAGCCATTAAAATGGGCAGAAAATACTTGCTAATGTTTCAATAATTATGTACATTAAAATACACAAATAACATACAAATATCAGTGGCGTAGAAATCAATTAGATTAGATAAATTGTTAGTCATTCAGCAAATAATTATGGCCTACGACAAATAAGGCATCTTGCTACAAATCACAAGACACAGAATCTTTGTACCTCAAGTGTATTTCAGATCACACACGGGGGATACTGTCTCCAAAATGAAGAAACCTAGTACTTTAATGAAAGCAGAGACAGGTGGGCTAGGGCCATAAAGCTATTTAAGCTATTGTGATTTTAAGCACTGGGCTGATCTTCAGCTCAAATTCCACATTGGAGCTTTCAGGAATGAGGAAGAGGAAAAGTCAAGGGAAAGTTGACAACTTAGTTGGATAAACTTACATGACAGGATTCTGATACGATAGGTCTCCAAGCTTCATTAGGAATTTTCATTCCAAGCTCTGATACATGCTGCCCTCATGATGCTTAAAATCTACAGAATATGATGAGCATACACAAACTTCTCTAATATGAAATGGTATAGTGATACATATGACGTGAGTCAATAAAATAAGTACAGCTAGAACAGTAGCAGCAGGGATGGAAAGAATGAAATGACTGAAGAACTGTTGCTCAGGAAGAAGCAACATGAGGGTTTTTAATATTAGTGCAGGTGGTCTGGTGCAGTGGCTCATGCCTGTAATCCCAACACGTTGAGAGGCTGAGATGAGTGGATCACTTGAGGTCAGGAGTTCGAGACCAGCCTGGTCAACACAGTGAAACCCTGTCTCTACTAAAAATACAAGTTAGCCTGTAATCCCAGCTAATCTGGAGGCTGAGGCAGAAGAATCACTTGAGCCCAGGAGGTGGAGGTTGCAAAGAGCTGAGATCATGCCACTGCACTCCAGCCTGGGCCACAAAGCAAGACTATCTCAAAAAAGATTGTTGCAGGGAATGAAAGAAAAGTAAGAGGTGAAGCTCAGGATTTTGAATCTCTACTTGAGAGATAAGAAGAAAGGTGGCACTATTGGGCAAGATGCAAGGAAATGTGAGTTTGAAGTAGAGTTACCGCATGCTGAAGTCAATGAGCTGGCAGGGCTTCTGTGCAGAAATATCCAGCAGACCTTCGGAAATGCATAAATGGAGCTCTAAAGCAGTAACAGCACAAGGGTCACATGTTTGATTTTACTCTGCTTAGAAAGGATACTTGAATACATGGGTGAGGATAGGAATATATGCAAAACAACACAGAGAGGACAAGAAAATAGACCAAGATGAGCTGTCCATCTCACTGAAGCAGGAACCAATGCAGGAATGAAAGAATGATAAGGTTCATGAGCCACGTGTACTAACACAGAAGCCGAGACAGGAAGGCGATCTGAAAAGAACTGGATGATTTGAGATATAAAATGTACCTTGCAAACAAAGGAAGTTGAGGACTGAGAAAGTGCCGTTGAATTTGGTCCTGTTGGAAGTAAATGCTCAGTGCTGCCAAGTGAAAATAGCACTTGGGCAAAAGTTTCTCAGCAAGGCAATTTAATTCTATAGAAGGGTGTATCTCGTGGATGGAGCAATGGCAAGAGCACACCAGACAAGAAAGGGGAAGGGGGTCTTATTCCTAACCCAGCTAGTCCCTACTGCTGTGTCTTTTCCCTATTGGCTAGTGTTAGACCGCAGAGTCTAAGCTAATTCCAAATGGCTATTTTAAAGAGAGCAAGGGTACGAGCTGGAGCGGTGGGGTGAGTAGTTTTGGTGAGAGGGACAGTTACAGAACAGGTGACTAAGGATACCTAAGGACAGAACAGGTGATAGAGGCTAGGAGGGGGTTGTTTACTGACACTAGGGGCAAGGAAGGTAAAGAACGAGGAAGTCAAACTTTAAAATGGAGAACAAAGAACAGGGAAGCTGAACATACTGACATATTGGTTCTTTGAAGAGGAACTCAGAACTCATTGTACTTAACAATTTTTCTCTCTCTTGAATTTTAAAGGAAGTTAACAGGCTAAACTTTGAAGAGGAATTTACTGTATCCTACAGTCCATAGGATGTGATTGGTGATATTCACACTTGAGCTTAGCCAGGAGGCTGAGAAGCAATGTGATTGGTGATGTTCAATGGAGAAGATGGTGGTAGAGCAAAAGCCAAATCACATCTTAGCCTTGTCTATTGCAATCACCTCTCAACTGCACTTTCTACTTCTAATCTTTCCTTTCTTCAACCATCCTTCTTTCTGCCCAAACTTATCTTTCTAAAAGTCAAATTTAGTGGTATCACTCCTTTGGTTAAAATGTTTTGATGGCTCCCGTTGCCTGAGGACTTCAAAGTTCTCCCAGTTGAGGTCACACTCAACTGATACCATTTGCTACAATCAACTGCATATTATTTGCCCTTCTTTAGCAGGTCCAAAGTTTTCACACCTTTTTCCTTTGCTAATGCTGCCCCTTCAAAATAAAATACCTCCTAATATCTACCAATGGCCTACAACCTATCTCAGGTGTCTCCTCCTGTGCAAGGACACCCCAATCCTCCAGGCAAAATGAATGCCTCCTCTCAATGCTTCCATAGAACTTTTCAGGGATTGCTATTGGGTTACTAGGTCATGTTAACTGAATAATGATTTTTTTATATATTGTGTCTCTCCTAATGTGGTACAAAACATACGACAGTATTATATTCATTCTTACCGCCCCAGTACCTAGCATTGTCCATACATGTTGTTTTTCATTACTTTTGAATGAACGAATGCATAAAATAGCTGCTAAAATATAAGATGTTTGGGAATGGAGAGAGCTGAGCATGTTTGAAGGCAGAACAGAAGGAATAAGTCAAGGGAAACGATGGCTAACGCTGAGAGAGGGAAAGGAGGAGATAATTAATGGAGCTACATCCCGAAGAAGACGGGATGAATGATGTAAATAACAAAGATGGTGAAGTGAGACTTGGGAAGAAAAAGAGACAAATTTTCAACTGAACCAGGAGACTGTGGACAGGAGACCATAAGTGAATTGACGATCATTGAGCCCCTTTTATCCACCAGGTACTGGGATAGGTTATGTATCTTTGCTCATTACTTAGCATTACAAGCCTTGTAACCTGTCCCTTTACAGATGATCAGGCCAAATTGAAGGGTTTTAGAGTTTGGTTTTAGTCACATAAGTCAAGTTCGAATCCTGGGCCATTTTCTCCCAGTCTCCTGCTTTTTCCATGAAATAAAAATTGTCAGTGGTTGGAGGCCACACTAGGAGATCAGGAGGACAAGGCACTTTCCACTGTTAGAAGGCAAAATTAAAATGACTTAGAGTGAGTCTGGGCTGGATTCGTAGATAAGTGAAGCCAGAATGCTGCTTACATTCACATAGGCATTTTCATCCTGCTCCTTTACCAGTTTGGGCTGAGAAAGAAAAGGCCACTGTTATGTTTTAGAGTTTCAAGAATCTTCTGAATGTTTCCAGCACTTTCCCTCGGATTCAGGAAGACTGTATTAGATACTTTGTTCCACAAATACCGACGAAGCACATGCTATTATGTGCTCAGCATGAGGAATTTCTTACGAGATATCAAATAAGAGTCAGACATAGTCCTTAAGGAAAAGATATTTTAATGGAACTTTGATAGAAAGAAAATCACTATTCCATGAAGAGAATATTACACATGCTGTAAAAGTGATTCAAAGAAAAAGATGAGACAATAATTGATCTGAATCTAATGATATATTTGAAACAGATTATATATTAAACCACGAAGGCAGAATAGGCATTCCATCAGAAAGAAAGGAATAAAGGAAAGGAGAGAGGAGAACAGAGAGGGGAGGAGAGGAGGGAAGAGGAGAGGAGAGGAGGGGAGAGGAGACGGGAGGGGAGGGGAGGGGAGGGGAGGGGAGGGGAAGAGAGAACTTTGACTGTGAGGGACAGAAAGGTGGTTCAGGGAGCCAGAGGTAGTCCAGTGTGTATCATTGGAAAAGGCAAAAATTAAACACTATGAGTAACGTGTACAATTTTGAGTTACAGGCTAAGAGATTATTAAGATCCATACCCAGCAGGCACTAGGGAGCCACTGAGGGTTGAAGAAAACTCCAATACAGGCAGTGTGATTTTACAGATTTGGGTCAAGTTTATTCTTCAAGTAAAATCCTTCTGTGGCTTCTCACCACCATTAGAATAAAGTCTAAAATCCGTATCAGGCCCCTTCACGTCATGTATCACCTGATTTCAACCAAGCAGATTTTTAACTCATGATGGTGCCTCAGCCCTCCCAGCCCAGGGGTTTAACATATTCTGTCCCCCAAAAAGACTCTCTCCCCTTCTTCCCTTGGGAAATGCCCCACTTTCTCTCAAATCTCATCATACACATCACCTTCTCAGGAAGAAATTATCCTCTGATATTCTAGGCTAGATGAGTTCCCCTAGTTATACCTTCAAGGCAAACTGTCCTTTCCAACATCAAATTAGAATTGTAATTCTATACATATTTGGATCATTACTTGGTAATGCCTGTCTGCCAAATTAAACTGTAAATTCCATGAAAGCAGGAACTATGTAAAACCGGCTAATAAACATTATCTCCGTGTCTAACACAGAAGAGTAATACATAAATCAGCTCAAGCCTATGAATGGTTGAAAATGACTTATTTGATGTGAGGCCCTGAGATGAAAAGACAAGGAAGCTGTTAGACATCTAGAAAAAGGGTTGTTGAAAGTATGACACAAATAGAAATGGAGAGCTGTGTTTGACATGTATTTTACGAGTAGAAGCAGGCCAGGCACGGTGGCTTACACCTGTAATCCCAGCACTTTGGGAGGCTGAGGGGGGCAGATCACAAGGTCAGGAGATCGAGACTATCCTGGCCAACATGGTGAAATCCTGTCTCTACTAAAATTACAAAAATTAGCTGGGCGTTGTGGCACCTGCTTGTAATCCCAGCTACTTGGGAGGCTGAGGCAGGAGAATTGCTTGAACCTGGGAGGCGGTGGTGGCAGTGGCTGAGATCACGCCACTGCAATCCAGCCTGGCGACAGTGAGACTCTGTGTAAAAACAAACAAAAAGAGTAGAAGCAGTGGGACTTGAAATTTATTGGATGGATTATGTCTAAGTAATTGGAGAAGCCTGATAAAAAAAATATGTAAAATGTTCCATTGATTTTCTATCTTTCCTGATTTTAAAGAAATCCTTTCTCAGGTCAACTACAGTATCTCCCAATATTGCCATTCCTTTTATCCTACGCATTCTTTATAGAACAGTCTAAAAATATTTATTGAGCACCTACGATGTGCCTGGTACTCTTATGGGTGCTTGAAACACATCAGCAAACAAAGCAAGCAAAGATCCCTACATTCGTGGAGCTTACATTTTTGGCAGAAAGATACAGAACCTAAAGAGTAAACTGCAGATATAAGCATATTATAGTGTGCACTCAAAGGTGGTAGGTATAGGAAAAAGAAAAGTAGAACAGTGTAAAAGGGATCGATAGAAACAGCCCAGTGGCACTACCCCAGTTATCTAGAGCACATAACATGTATTAATTTTAAAAGCGTCTCTCTTTTTCTGTTTGTTTTACTTTTAATGAAACCCAGAAACTTTCCAAGTAGGCATTCAATGAAATGTAATTGCTCTTTTTCTCATCTGTTTCCTGGAGATAAAATCCTCAAGGGCAGAGAAGAAGCAGGATATCACAGAAGTGGGAAGAAAGCTTCCTGGTTGGAGCTGGGAGGGAAAGTTCTGTACTAATACCCTACCCATCAGTTCAGGAGCTCTCAGCGCCTCTCCCGACGCAGCGCTCAGCATCTCAGCATCTCAGCATGTCAGCATGTCAGCATCTCAGCATAGTTCCTCAGACTTCCTTTTTTTTTTTTTTTTTTTTTTTTTTGAGACAGGGTCTTGCTCTGTGGCCCAGGCTAGAATGCAGTGGCATTATCTCAGTTCACTGCAACCTCCGCCTCCCAGGTTCAAGGGATTCTCATGCCTCAACCTCCCGCAAGGCTGGGACTACAGGTGCCCACCATGACACCTGGCTAATTTTTGTATTTTTAGTAGAGACAGGGTTTCACCATGTTGGTCAGGCTGGTCTCAAACTCCCGACTTCAAATGATCTGCCCGCCTCAGCCTCCCAAAGTGCTGGGATTACAGGCGTGAGCCACTGCACCTGGCCTGTTCCTTAGACTTCTAACCAACTCCTTAATTTTGTTATTACACTCTGAAAATATTTTCTTAGGCTACTTTTCTATTTCTCACTTTTCATCAGTTTCTTCTCTCCAAAAGTCTTTCATGGCCTTACTAACCTACAGGAAAGCACTGGACAATGCCTTTTATTTGTAGGTGAAAGTTGTTTCAAATAACTAGTTTGCTACACTTAATTTTTCATTCATGAATTATAATTTTTTCATGGCTTTCTGAATAGTATTAATAAAATTTGCATATTCATTCTAACAGTAAATAACATAATAAAAGATAATAAATATTTAATGACTTTTCCTTAACTTTTAGAAAACAGTTGGAACAATTCAACCTGTTAAGACAGTGTTTACTTAGAAACTGACTTCTCAAAACAGAAGGTAGATACATTTTTTAATTGCTCATAACCTAAACAGTAAGAAAAGAATAAATTAACTTCTTCATTATCTTAGTCTACAGGAAGACTATTTTTTAAATGAAAGAACAGTTTGCTAAATAGATTCCAATTATTTAAATCAATTAAAACTTAACTACAACAAGTTTAAAAGTCAAATATTTAATTATTATTTTCATTTTTTCCCAATAATGGAGTTATTTTGTTATATTAAATTAAATGTACTGATTATTTTGGCTTTGGGCAGACATGACTTTAATGTGTTTATAGGTTTTCAATTAATGCATCAGTGATTTCCATAAAATTCTAGATGCTTGACTTCTCCTTTAAAAAAAAAAGTTTAATACTCCTCATTTCTTCCTATCTGTCTGCTTCATTCATGTATACATTCGTATTCCCCTCTATCCCTGAAGGTATATAAATTGACAATCTCAATTCATTGATCAAAGAAAAAGTATCGAAAATGGACCCTATTCCTCAAAAGGCTTGCAACGTAGTAAGAGTGACAAAAAATAAGTAATAAATTCAAAAAATAATTAAATACAAAAAGGCAACTTTAATAGGATGTTAACTTTGTTTCTTCTGCATATATTGAATTTTCAGTTGAGATACTATCCCCACTCCTCAAAATAAAGCAAAAGCTGGGAGCAATGCCGTAGGTGCCAAGCCACCTCAAAGGCAGGAAACAGGCACTGAAGACGGATCCGATGTGAGAGGATAAGAATTCCTTTGGGAAGTTGCTGGAGAGTTGTGGTACCACGATACCGGGCAGGGGAGTGTTTCCCTGTAACCTTAATCCAGTTGACGAGGACTTAAGCACAGTCACCCAAAATGTTGAATGTGTGTCTTTGGTATCTCAGAAACCCAGAGACTGATGTCTGACTTTTCCAGCACCAACTTGGTGGCCTACTGGAACAGAAAGAGCTGAGCTGGGAGTGAGCTACACAAACATCACAGGGTTCCTCCCCAGCAGAAGCAAAGCAGGTGTGTGTGTAAGTATGTGTGTGTGTAAGTGTGTGTGTGTGTGTGTGTCTGGTGTATTGGCAAGAAAAAAATTAGAGAAAGATTTGAGGTTTTGGTTTGACACTGAATTCAAATTTTTAAAACCAAACCTGAGGGGCCATTAACTTTTTACCTGAGAGTAATCTTTAAAAGTATGAGATTACTTGAGATTTTACCCCAAGGCCTGGAACTACAGTTTGTTGGAAGTAGGTCGAAAGGTGGCAGGAGAAGGAAATGATGACGTTGTTTCCTTCAAGTGCCCTTCCCAGTCCTGTGCTTTCAATGAAGTGACACAATCGATTGGAGTGAGGGACCACCAAGTTCACTATGAACTGCAGAAAATTATTCATCCAAATAAAAGAGATGGGTATGCATTGCAGAGAACAACACAATTTTCATGAAAAAAGATTGACAAAGAGTTGGGGGCCAGTTACAGAAAACTTTAGAGTTTGGACATCATAAAGTCTGGGGACACATTAAACTGTGGCCCCATTGCCTAAAAAGCTCAGCGGATCATTCTGCAAAACTAATTAAAACCTGAAAATCGACTTTGGACATAGAGAATAAAAATACACTATGTCTTCAAATGCTCTGCATTTTCTTTAAGAAATTTGTATTAAATGGCTTATCAAAGCCTGTTATTAGCCCCCACTATTAAATATACCAAGTAAATCAAGATGTAAACAAACATATTAAACTACCATTTCGTTAAGGGCACAGTTTGAAAGATAATCGGATGACAAGGGAATAAAGACAGGAAAGGAAACAGTGTGAGTGAGTGGTTCAAAATAAATGATAGACTGGAAACATCATTTGAAGAGCAATACAGCGAGGAAGTAGATCAAAAGATAACCTCTTCCCAGGAGTTTCTTGTGTCATTTAAAATAATTTTTCATGTATGGAGGTAAGCATGGTTCTAGGAAAAGAATTTTGAACTTAAAATCAGTGGGTACAAACTGTTGTTGTACCTAGTTGTACATCCAGCTCCTGAGTATATTAATTGTACATTCATTATATGAGTATACTAATTTATGCTAATTGTTGGGAAAGACAGTGCCCCCCTCAGTCTCTTGGGCTCTTTCATGTCTTACTGGGTTTATCAAGAATGCAAATTGCTGACGGCTCTTTTCTGGGGCTGTTTCTCAGGGTCATGTTTGCAGAGCAACCTAGACAGGTGAGGTCAAGTCTCTCTCTGGGACAAAGATCTTGTTTTCTTACTGCTTGCTCTAAAGCAATGGATTCCCCAAATTCAGTGTTCCCTGGCTACAGGCAAACCCGCTGTGAGTATAGCATCCATCTGGGCCCCTCCACATCTCTCCCATGAGATTTGAAGAAGGGACAAAGGAAACAAACACAAACATGATGATGCTCATGCTGCTGATTGAGCTTTGAGTGCCGAAGTCCTTTGTTTCAGACCCAGGAGTCTTGTGTTTTGTGCCAGTATCTAGGAAGCATTAATTGGCTAGTTTACTCGCTTATACGCAGGGTGAAATATCAGACCCGACATCATCATTGATATGTGTAGTCTTTACCATGCACATGACTTCACCTGGTTGGGTATATCACTCAAGAATATTCGAAATACTGTATTTGGAATATTATGTTATGCTACTAGTCTAACCATTCCTTACTTGTTGGAGAACTGTTCATTGTTACTGCCTCAAAGCAAATTAGTAACATGTATATACCTGAATAATTCAGAATCCTTTCCTTACTTATTTAAGATATTCATCTTTTAAATAAGCTTGATCAACAATTTCTCTTCATTTGAACCTCCCAACTCTTCCCCTTTTCACCAATTTGTATTGGCTCTCTTTCTCCTCCAGAGGCCTGTTTGAACACACAAGACACACAACTTGAATTAAAAATAGAGAGATGGTCTGTTGGGGTCTCTTCTCTACTCATACTGTGACATTGATTGCAACTTGAACATGCCAAGGAGTTACCTCAACCTTATAACAATATATAAAATAATAAACAGATGTGGCAACATAAAAATATTGCTATAATCTTGTAAACGGCAGGTTGAAGTAAGATAATTATGAGGATGAATAGCCTTATTAGTGTCAAATTCAATAGTATTTTCGGTAAGTGTGTGACAGAGCGTCTTCTATTCCTTTGCAACCAATGGTGAAGACTGGTGGAAATATGAACTTTTTCTCAGATTCATAAAGGCAGAAGAAGAGATAGTGACATAATTATAATTATATTAAGAAGCATGGTTGATTGGTTGTCAGCACACTTACATTTAACAGTCTTGGGTGTTTTTACATGATAATGGCATAATGACAGTAATGAACTTAGAAGTTATTCTTAGCAAAGTATCACAGCAGAGTGCAATCGATTTCTGCAGAAGCTATAAATGCAATCTTCAACCTTATAGGTTATTGTAAATGCAAAGCACAAATTCTCATTCATAACTACTTAATTAAAGAACATTATTGGTTTACCTGTAATTGCTTTAATTTATCACAGTGTTACAATTTATAAGTAATGTGTGTTATTCTCCAGTAGTTTTATTGTAATTACACATAATTTACAATTCACATTACTGGATTTCTAATTAGCCTCTAAATATTCTTGGTTATAAAAATGAAAATACTATTTTAAGGAGAATAGGATAATTAACAATGTATTAAATCTATTGGCTGTCAAGCATTTAACAAACAATAAAGTCAACTAATTCAGGCGATTTCGTTGATGGGTTATAAAATTTTATAAAGTTATGGAGTGCAACTTAGTCATTCCTTGAGATGCTGCCATTAATAACACTGTTTCAAATTTATCTTGGTAGAACTCTGGTCCACATTATATTTGGCAAAACAACACATCCAGCATCTCCTTTTATGTTTGGGTGGATGGCACTGGAGAGAGGCCAGTGTAGATATCCATCAAAATATTCCTAAACAAGCTTTCCTAATGTTAGAGTTTCCAAGTTACTTGACTTAGAAGGTGGAATAGTGACAATTTCAATCAATTGAATCTATTGTGATTCTAGAGATTGGGAAAGATAATGTGGTTAGCTTAGTAAAATCACTATTTTGAATTTCCTTCAAAGTTTGTAAACAGCCTTGTTTTGGCATGATGTAGCAATAGGCCAAAGTCACATGACTTCACCCTTTCATTTGAAGATAACTAATGAAAGACATACGGTGAGCCATAATGTTCTATAGAATATGCAGCCACCTCTACAGTGTATTTTAAAAGGTCTTCAAAATTCAGTACTTTTAAATAAACCTGAAATTTCTATCATCAGAAACAATCCTTGCGGTTAGGCATTGATCCAGAAAGCTTCCATAAATGCAACTGTAATATGTACACTGAATGAAATATGAATAGTCTTCATCACTGAATTCACAAGAATTCATTTTTAAATGAGATGATATCAGGCAAGAGGTAGAAGGGACAGAGAAAATACTGCCAGAAAATAAAGAAGAGAAGAAAGTTCTGTTGAGGCAAGAAACTTAGCTAAAGTAACATAAAACTATGTACGGTAGGATGGGGATATGTCCAGCAACCCAAAGAACCTTGTGATGTTTCTGTGTGTCAGGACAGAATAGATCATTGAAGAAAATTGAGACTGGCATCCTTGCTTGGTAAGTTTGTCTAAGACCAATCGTAAAATCTCCCTGCTAAGGTTTTTTGGGTTTGGGGGTTTTGTTGCTGTTTTAAATCCCGGTCCTCGAAGCTGTTGCACTTCCCTACCTTTAATGAAAATGGAGCTTTCTATAATTCAGAATAAAAATAATTGATTATAACTTTTTAAATGGTATCAAAAGATATGGTCCTGGTGTGGCTGGCAAAATGGCCAAATAGGAACAACTCCGGTCTACAGCTCCCAGAAAAATCAATGCAGAAGGCGGTGATTTCTGCATTGCCAGCTGAGGTACCCAGCTCATCTCATTGGGACTGGTTAGACAGTGGGTACAGCCCATGGAGGGCAAGCAGAAGCAGGGTGGGGCATCGCCTTACCCAGGAAGTGTAAGGGGTCTGGGAACTCCCTCCCCGAGGCAAGGGAAGCCGTGAGGGACTGTGCTGTGAGGAACGGTACACTCCAGCCCAGATACTACACTTTTCCCATGGTCTTCGCAACCCACAGACCAGGAGATTCCCTGGGGTGCCTACGCCACCAGGGCCCCGGGTTTCAAGCACAAAACCAGGCAACTGTTTGGGCAGACACCAAGCTAGCTGTAGGAGTTTTTTTCATACCCCAGTGGCGCCTGGAATGCCAGTGAGACAGACCTATTCACTTCCCTGGAAAGGGGACTGAAGCCAGGGAACCAAGTGGGCTACCACCCATGGAACCCAGCAGATCCCACCCCTGCGGAGCCCAGCAAGCCAAGATCCACTGGCTTGAAGTTCTCACTGCCAGCACAGCAGTCTGAAGTTGACCTGGGAAGCTCCAGCTTGGTGGGGGGAGGGGCGTTTGCCATTACTGAGGCCTGAGTAGGTGTTTTCCCCTCACAGTGTAAATAAAGCCACCAGGGAGTTCAAACTGGGTGGAGACCACAACTGCTCAGCAAAGCCACTGTAGCCAGACTGCCTCTCTAGATTCCTCCTCTCTGGGCAGGGTGTCTCTGAAAGAAAGGCAGCAGCCCCAGTCAGGGGCTTATAGATAAAACCCCCATCTCCCTGGGACAGAGCACCTGGGGGAAGGGGCAGCTGTGGGCACAGCTTCAACAGACTTAAATATTCCTGCCTTCCTGCTCTGAAGAGAGCAGCGGCTCTCTCAGCACAGTGCTCAAGCTCTGCTAAGGGACAGACTGCCTCCTCAAGTGGGTCCCTGACCCCCATGCCTCCTAACTGGGAGACACCTCCCAGCATGGATTGACAGACACCTCATACAGGAGAGCTCCAACTGGTATCTGGTGGGTTCCCCTCTGAGACAAAGCTTCCAGAGGAAGAAACAGACAGAAATCTTTGCTGTTCTGCAGGCTCGTCTGGTGATACCCAGGCAAACAGGGTCTGGAGTGGACCTCCAGCAAACTCCAGTGACCTGCAGCAGAGAGGCCTGATTGTAACAAGGAAAACTAACAAACAGAAAGGAATAGAATCAACATCAACATAAAGGACGTCCACAAAAAAAGCCCATCCAAAGGTCATCAACATCAAAGACCAAAGGTAGATAAATCCACGAAGATGAGGAAAAACCAGTGTAAAAAGGCTGAAAATTCCCAAAACCAGAACGCCTATTCTCCTCCAAAGGATCACAGTTCTTCACCAGCAAGGGAACAAAACTGGATGGAGAATGAGTTTGATGAGCTAACAGAAGTAAGCTTCAGAAGGTGGGTAATAACAAACTCCTCTGAGCTAAAGGAGCATGTTCTAACCCAATGCAAGGAAGCTAACAACCTTGAAAGAAGATTAGACGAATTGCTAAATAGAATAACCGGTTTAGAGAAGAACATAAATGACCTGATGGAGCTGAAAAACACAGCACAAGAACTTCGTGAAGCATACACAAGTATCAATAGCCAAACTGATCAAGCAGAAGAAAGGATATAGGAAACTGAAGATCAACTTGATGAAATAAAGCATGAAGACAAGATTAGAAAAAAAAAAGAATGAAAAGGAATGAACAAAGTCACCAAGAAGTATGGGAATATGTGAAAAGACCAAACCTATGTTTGATTGGTGTGCCTGAAAGTGATGAGGAGAATGGAACCAAGCTGGAAAACACTGTTCAGGATATTATCCAGGAGAACTTCCCCAGCCTAGCAAGACAGGCCAATATTCAAACTCAGGAAATAAAGAGAACACCACAAAGATACTCCTCAAGAAGAGCAACTCCAAGACACATAATTTTCAGATTCACAAAGGTTGAAATGAAGGAAAAAATGTTAAGGGCAGCCAGAGAGAAAGGTCGGGTTACCCACAAAGGGAAGCTCATCAGACTAACAGTGGATCTCTCTGCAGAAACCCTGCAAGCCAAAAGAGAGTGGAGGGCCAATATTCAACATTCTTAAAGAATTTCAAACCAGAATTTCATGTCCAGCAAAGCTAAGCTTCATAAGCAAAGGAGAAATAAAATCCTTTACAGACAAGCAAATGCTGAGAGATTTTGTCACCTCTAGGCTTACCTTACAAAAGCTCCTGAAGGAAGCACTAAATATGGAAAGGAAAAACCAGTACCAGCCACTGTAAAAACATTCCAAATTGCAAAGACCATCAACACTATGAAAAAACTGCATAAACTAACTGGCAAAATAACCAGCTAGCATCATAATGACAGGTTCAAATTCACACATAACAATATTAACCTTAAATGTAAATGGGCTAAATGCCCCAATTAAAAGACATAGACTGGCAAATTGAATAGTCAAGACCCATCAGTGTGCTGTATTCAGGAGACCCATCTCACATGCAAAGACACACGTAAGCTCACGATAAAGGGATGAAGGAATATTTACCAAGCAAATGGAAAGCAAAAACAAACAAACAAACAAAAAAAGGCAGGAATTGCAATCCTAGTCTCTGATAAAACAGATTTTAAACCAACAAAGATCAAAAAAGACAAAGAAGAGCATTACATAATGGTAAAGGGATCAATGTAACAAGAAGAGCTAGCTATCCTAAATATATATGCACTCAATACAGGAGCACCCAGATTCATAAAGCAAGTTCTTAGAGAACTACAAAGAGACTTAGACTCCCACACAATAATGGTGGGACACTTTAACACCCCACTGTCAATATTAGACAGATCAATGAGACAGAAAATTAACAAGGATATTCAGGACTTGAACTCAGCTCTGGACCAAGCAGACCTAATAAACATCTACAGAACTCTCCACCTCAAATCAACAGAATATACATTCTTCTCAGCACCACATTGCACTTATTCTAAAATTAACCCCATAATTGGAAGTAAAACACTCCTCAGCAAATGCATAAGAATGGAAATCATAACAGTCTCTCAGACCACAGTGCAATCAAATTAGAACTCAGGATTAAGAAACACATTCAAAACCGCACAACTACATGGAAACTGAACAACCTGCTCCTGAGTGACTACTGGGTAAATAACAAGATTAAGGCAGAAATAAGTTATTTGAAACCAGTGAGAACAAAGACACAATGTTCTAGAATCTCTGGGACAGAGCTAAAGCAGGGTTTAGAGGGAAATTTATAGCACTAAATGCCCACAGAAGAAAGCTGGAAATATCCAAAATCGACACCCTAACATCACAACTAAAACAACTAGAGAAGCAAGAGCAGGCAAAATCAAAAGCTAGGGGAAAACAAGAAATAAGTAAGATCAGAGCAGAACTGAAGAAGATAAGAACACGAAACACCATTCAAAAAACCAATGAATCCAGGAGCTGGTTTTTTGAAAATGTTAACAAAATAGATAGACTGCTAGCCAGACTAATAAAGAAGAAAAGAGAGAAGAATCAAGTAGACACAATAAAAAAATGATAAAGGGGATGTCACCACTGATCCCACAGAAATACAAACTATCATCAGAGAATACTATAAATACCTTTATGCAAATAAACTAGAAAATCTAGAAGAAATGGGTAAATTCCTGGACACATACACCCTACCAAGACTAAACCAGGAAGAAGTCTAATCCCTGAATAGACCAATAAAAAGTTCTGAAATTGAGGCAGTAATTAGTAGTCTACCAACCACAAAAAGCCCAGGACCAGACAGATTCACAGCCGAATTCTACCAGAGGTACAAAGAAGAGCTGGTACCATTCCTTCTGAAACGATTCCAAACAATAGGAAAAGAGGAACTCCTCCCTAACTCATTTTGGAGGCCAGCATCATCCTGATACCAAAACCTGGCAGAGACACAACAAAAAAAGAAAATTTCAGGCCAATATCCCTGATGAACATTGATGCAAAATCTTCAATGAAATACTGGCAAACCGAATCTAGCAGCATATCAAAAAACTTATCCATCACAATCGAGTCGGCTTCATACCTGGGATGCAAGGCTGGTTCAGCATACACAAATCAATAAATGTAATCCATCACATAAACAGAACCAATGACAAAAACCACCTAATTATCTCAATAGATGCAGAAAAGGCCTTTGGCGAAATTCAACGCCCCTTCATGCTAAAAACTCTCAATAAACAAGCTATTAATGGAACATATCTCAAAATAATAAGAACTATTTATGCAAACCCACAGCCAATATCATACTGAATGGGCAAAAGCTGGAATCATTCCCTTTGAAAACCAGCACAAGACAAGAATGCCCTCTCTCACCACTCCTATTCAACATAGTGTTGGAAGTTCTGGCCAGGGCAATCAGGCAAGAGAAATAAATAAAGGGTATTCAACAGGAAGAAAGTCAAATTATCTCTGTTTGCAGATGACATAATTGTATATTTGGAAAACCCCATCGTCTCAGCCCAAAATATCCTAAAGCTGATAAACAACTTCAGCAAAGTCTCAAGATACAAAATCAATGTGCAAAAATCACAGCATTCCTATACACCAATAATAGACAGAGAACCAAATCATGAGTGAACTCCCATTCACAATTGCCACAAAGAGAATAAAATACCTAGGAATACAACTTACAAGGGATGTGAAGCACCTCTTCAAGGAGAACTACAAACCAGTACTCAAGGAAATCAGAGAAGACACAAACAAATGGAAAAACATTCCATCTCATGGGTAGGAAGAATCAGTATCATGAAAATGGCCACACTGCCCAAAGTAATTTATAGATTCAATGCTATTCCCATCAAGCTACCATTGACTTTCTTCACAGAATTAGAAAAAACTACTTTAAATTTCATATGGAACCAAAAAAAGAGCCCATATAGCCAAGACAATCCTAAGCAAAAAGAACAAAGCTAGAGGCATCATGCTAACTAACTTCAAACTATACTACAAGACTACAGTAACCAAACCAGCATGGTACTGTTACCAAAATAGATATGTAGATCAATGAAACAGAACAGAGCCCTCAGAAATAATGCCACATATCTACAACCATCTGATCTTTGACAAATCTGACAAAAACAAGCAATCAGCAAAGGATTCCCTATTTAATAAATGGTATTGGAAAAACTGGCTAGTCATATGCAGAAAACTGAAACTGGACCCCTTCCTTACATCTTATACAAAAATTAACTCAAGACAGTTTAAAGACTTAAATGTAAAACCTAAACCCATAAAAACCCTAGAAGAAAACCTAGGCAATACCATTCAGGACATAGGCATGTGCAAAGACTTCATGACTAAAACACCAAAAGCAATGGCAACAAAAGCCAAAATTGACAAATGGGATCTAATTAAAGTAAAGAGCTTCTGCACAGCAAAAGAAACTATCATCAGAGTGAACAGGCAGCCTACAGAATGGGAGAAAAATTTTGCAATCTATCCATCTGACAAAGGGCTAATATCCAGAATCTACAAGAAACTTAAACAATTTTACAAGAAAAACAACCCCATCAGAAAGTGGGCAAAGAATATGAACAACACTTCTCAAAAGAGGATATTTATGTGGCCAACAAACATATGAAAAAAAAGCTCATCATCACTGGTCATTAGAGGAATACAAATCAAAACCACACAATGAGATACCATCTCACACCAGTTAGAATGGCGATCATTAAAAAGTCAGGAAACAACAGATGCTAGAGAGGATGTGGAGAAATAGGAACGCTTTTACACTGTTGGTGGGACTGTAAATTAGTTCAACCATTGTGGGAGACAGTGTGGTGATTCCTCAAGGATCTAGAACCAGAAATACCATTTGACCCACTGATCCCATTACTGTGTATGTACCCAAAGGATTATAAATCATTATGCTATAAAGACACATGCACATGTGTGTTTATGGCAGCACTATTCACAATAGCAAAGACTTGGAACCAACCCAAATGCCCATCAATGATAGACTGGATAAAGAAAATGTGGCACATATACACTGTGGAATACTGTGCATCCATAAGAAAGAATGAGATCATGTCCTTTCCAGGGACATGGATGAAGCTGGAAGTTTCTCAAGAAACTAACACAGGAACAGAAAACAAACCACCGCATGTTTTCACTCGTAAGTGGGAGTTGAACGATGAAAACACATAGACACAGGGAGGGGAACATAACACACTGGGGCCTGCCAGGGAGTCGGGGGCAAGGGGAGGGATAGCATTAGGAGAAGTAGCTAATGTAGATGACGGGTTGATGGATGCAGCAAACCACCATGGCACGTGCATACCTATGTAACAAACCTTCAGGTTCTGCACATGTATCCCAGAACTTAAAGTATAATAAAAAATAAAATAAAATAAGAAAATGTGTGACTGCATGAACCTTTCTGAAGCCTAATCAAACCTGAGGTTAGAAGTTCCTGAATTGAACTTTAGAAAGAGTAATAAATATATTGTCTTGCAGTTATCAATCAGAAAAAAAAGATGTGGTCCTAAAATCATAAATTGTATTTACAGTTCAAGGCATATCACCATAACTGCAAATCATCTACTAAATTCATCTGCCTTGAAATTTGGTTGTCATGAATAAACTAAGTCCCATTTTAAAATAGTACACCAATTATACTCACAACCATGAACTGTTAATAGCACAAATCTATTCTATGAACTTTTGTCATCTGACATTGAAATACTCACACCCCCATCTAGTACCGCATTATATTCAGAGACATAACCAAAGAGGCTTCCAAAGACTGTAGCCATTTCCAGCAAATCAAGGGTTAAGAGGTCTATCTTGTGTCTTCCATTAGTGGGTGTCACTGTGATGAAATTAACAAAGCCCTATTCTGAAGACTTTCGGGACCAGCTTGGAAGCATTTTGTGATAATGGTGCTCATTGTAACTGGATTTGACCTGTGGTTAATTCATATCAGCAACTAAAAATGCAGGCATTTAACTACACTGAATTTAATTCTAGCCCAAACCAAGCTTTTTAGTCAGCCTACAGTATCACAAGAAATACTGTAGAATTGAATAGTTAGCTGCATTCAATCAGACTCAATATATTTTTTGTGTATTTTTAGGTGAGAAATGTGAAATTAAGGTGTATGGGATGTCTGCATTTCCTTCTCTTCCTGGCTATCTTTATTTAACATGCTCAAATCAGTTATTAGGTTATGAATGTGTCTCAATTATTTCTAGAAACAGGTTGATGAAATTGATTTTTCTACAGTAAAATTCCCCTTTGTGTGTGTGTGTGTGTGTTTTGTGTGTGTGCTTTTAAATCACACTTAAACATACATAGGAATATGATGTTGGACAATGCGCTAATTGAAGGGAAGACTTTAATGGACCTCATAGAGGATAAGGACATGCCGTACCTCAGTTGATTGCTTCTCGATTAGGACTCAAACGCTATCCCATTCTTCCTTTTGGGTATGACTTGAGTCTGTACAGTGCACTACATAAATGATTTTCCATGGCTTTTTAAAAGGCGGTGCATATTAATATTTTAAACTGAAGTAATTGCTTCTTGCTCAGCAATGGGTTTCATTTATGAGTGTTTATCCTCAGCAAATGGAAAGTATGGTTAATCTCAGTTAAAAATTGGTTCTTTAAATAGCTCTAATTACATTCTGTTTATATTTATATGTATTAGACACTTAAGATTTAATCGGTAGCAGTTCTAACAAACCATAATCTTTATTAGCTGGTTTTAAATTATTGTTATGGATGGGAGTTGAATAAGAAAATAAGTGATTTGTCTACTATCAAACACAGAAAATAAAAGATGGACCAATGCTTTAAAAAGAGTTTTTAGCATAACTTCAAATTTTAATATAATGTATGAGAAAGAGGTCATATTAGGTCAATTCGTTTTCTTTTTTCTTTATTTTTTGAACTCTAACAATAGAAAAAAATGTGATGTCTAATGGCATAAGATTAGTGAAGTTTTTGTTTTCAAAAATTATTAAGATCCTCGTGTTCGAGTGCTAGAAAAAAAGGGACTAAATTTTGCATTTTAATTCATATTTATTCAGAAGAAAAACTTACATGAGATATAACGTGTTGATTTTTTAATGAAAAAAATTTGTTTTAAGTTGATGTGATGCTAGGTTAAGTCAATTTAATTTGCTTAAATTCTGTATTTTGATTAAACAGAAAAGACCTTGTTGGATTCTGCTTCTTTCCTGAGAAATTTATCAAAGGACTTCCTCGAATCTTTGAATAAGACTTCTGAATTACACATGGCTCACACACAGTGAGTTAGGAAACTCGCAGTCATTTTATTGACATTTAATTTTCAATTTGTTTTATTGTAATTTTCAAGATATGCAAAATGAAGTATAATTCAAAAGACAATTTATTAATAACACCTGTATCTCTGTGGAACTAAAAACATTTGTGATTGTTTTCAAAAGGCAATAGTATTCCCAGAAAAGAAGTTTGTAGAAGTATTAGTGTCATTTTATAAATAAGGAAGATGAGACAAATATTACAACTGCTTTACATTGTGAAAAATGTAATCATTTTATCTCCACCTTAAGCTCCGAGCTCTGTCCCAAGAGCTATAAGCCACCATAGCCTGCTAGGCTAGTTCTTCTTTTGTAGAAACTCATTTCTCTTTTGTTTTCTATTTCTGTTGCTACTTTCTAGAGCATGTCCTGGCTACCTTATGCCTGAAAATAAAGCCTTGCAAATTCAGTCTAGTCTCTCTCTGCCCAGCTACAGGACTCCACTATGGCACTTGTCCCCTTAAGCACCCACAATCATGCCACTCTTCACTCTCAAAGCTGCCAGGAGATGGCCTCTCTCTATTGGATAAAAGCCCACGTGCTCATCTCTGCATGCCGGGCACTTCTGGATCAGGTGCCTTTACCAGGCCTTCAAACTTACCTACCAGTGGTCTGCAAAACTCTCGAATCGCAGAGTCTCATGTCCATCTCAGGTTTTTCCTCCTCTGTACCGATGCCTTTCCATTTTCTTGAAGGACATTCTACTGACATCGGGCCTTATGGAAATCTCCCCTATTCTTGAAGCCTCAGACAAACCTCATTGCCATTATGTTACGTTCCAGATCTGGGTTCCGAATGCATTTGTTTTATATCATTCATATGTCATGTATCCTATTTACCTCATAGCATAAATATTCATATCCTTGTTCATGTCCAAGCTATGTAACTCTAGCTTGGCACGTAATAGTACTCAGTTCATATTTGTAAATAGATATTTATTACAGGATTAATGAATGTCGCTCAGTGCTGAGTGCTTTATTTTGCATAATTAAGAATCAGGGCTGGGTGCAGTGGCTCACACCCGTAATCCTAGCACTTTGGGAGGCCAAAGTGGGTGGATCACCTGAGGTCAGGAGTTCGAGACCAGCCTGACCAATATGGTGAAACCCTGTCTCTACTAAAAATACAAACAAATTAGCTGGGCGTGGTGGCGTGTGCCTGCAGTCCCAGCTACTTAGGAGGCTGAAACAGGAGAATTGCTTGAACTTGGGAGGCGGAGGTTGCAGTGAGCTGAGATTGCGTCACTGCATTCCAGCCTGGGCGACACGGTGAGACTCCATCTAAAAAAAAAAGAAAAAGGAAAGAAAAAGAATCAGATGTGAGAGTGGCTGACAGGGAATATTTGAATTAATTAATTACTTTGTAGAAATTGTGAATCATCTCTTTCACCTACCCTTCACACTCTTTCAATAACCATTTCTTTCTCTTCATCATTTCCTGATTTAGTCCTGTGCAAGATGTTGGTGCCAGCCATCTGGGGGTGAACAAGACAGTTTTTGTCACCATGAGTAATAGTCTTAGAGAATAGCAGGGAAGACAAACACAAACAATAATGGCAGTGAAATGTGTTGAGCGTTATGGCTGGGATTGACAGGAAATTATGGAAACGAAGTGCAGGGGACCTATCTGGCTTCATCTAGGGGACAGGAAAGACCTCCCTGAGGAAGGGAGCTTTAAACCAAGACCCAAGGAAAGCCGAGGACTGAAACAAGCAGAAGGGGAGAGCAGCAGGCCCCTATAATTACCAAGGCCCATGCTAGGCGCTAGGCACAAAGGTGGAAAAGAAAACAGTGCTTCCTGCCCCCCACGAAGCCTTCATAAATAACGAAACAGTTTGCAATAAGCACTGTGAAGAAAGCAAGCAATGTGTTGTTATAAAGAGGTAACAAGTGGGGAGAATGCCATCTAATTACGTACAGTGGCCAGAATGGACCTTTCTGAAGAGATGTCACCTAACCTGTGGTCTGCAGGATAAGCGGGAGGTGGCCATGGGCAAAGCAGGTATGGGAGCATTCTAACTGAAAGCAGCAGCCTGTGCAAAGCTCTGACAGTGGAGAAAACTTGGAGCATCCAGAGAAGACAAGGAAAGCCAAGGTGGCTGCAAAGCTGTCAGCAGAGGAGGTAGCCTGAGATGGGATTAGCAAGGTGGCCTTCCCAGACTATGGAGGGTCTCCTAGGCAAAGAGGAAGAGTTTGCTTTTGACGCTAAGTGCATTGAGAAACCATTAATGGGCTTTAAGCAAGGAAGCGGCATGACCCAGTTTATACTTTAAAGTACAACTTCTGCAGGAAGACGATTCCTAGTGAGGGAAGAAGAGGAGCAGGGCATCCAGGCTGATGGTAGCTTAGACTAGGGCGGGAACAGTGATCCTTGCAGTGGGAGAATTCTACATCCATATGGGAAGGGCACTGAAGAGGACACGTGCATTGGATGCGGGGGATGAACAAAAGAGGAATAAAGAACACGAGGACAGACATGGTCATGACTGCACGAAGGCCTTTTGCCAACTTCTTCCTGTTAAGCCTATTCCTTTGCCCCCAGGGTTGTTTCACACCCTGGCCGTATACAAAAGCTGAGAACGTTCTTGAATTCTTTACTATCAATTGAGTTCATAAGACCTTAGAACAAGCTTGGAGGAAAAAAATTGTGAACTCTGATAAATGTAAATGTGACTTTCAGTCTTGAACCTGGCTGCTCAGTTGTCCCAGTCACCTTTTTCCTGGAGTGGAAAGTTTTAAAAGTCTCTTCAAGCTGCCTCCATCCGCAGTGAAGAGACCATGACCCCACTGAAGATGTGGTTCTCAGGTGAGCTTGAAGACATGCCTCTGAATTAGCTCCTCCCTATTCCATCCAAGGTTCTGTGGCCCCTCCTGTATCACCAAGCCACTGAGGATAGCAGCTGGGCCACACACACCAGTTTCGCCCCTTGCTGGTTCTCAGTTTTTGTCATCCCTTGGCTCTGGTTGTATGCATAAGTAATTTCAAGTAGATCTTGATGTGGCACTGAGCTAGTTTTATTTCATGCTTGCTGCTACATGTAGCTAAGCTTATATTCTAGATATTATAACGTTTTATACCTAGAAGGAGCCTTAGATGTCATTTTATCAGATGTCTTTATTATATAGATGAGAAAACCAAGATGTAGAAAGTTAAAGTCATTTGGGGCACATCATAATACTCCAGAAAATCATAACCTTTAGAAAGCTCTGTATTCTAATTCTAACCACACCTCTTACCAGCTGTACTAATTAATTCATCTCTGGACCCTCCTTCAATTTTCTTTTTTTAAAACAAAGATAATAATTCCTACTTTGCAGAATAGTCGAGGGGGTCAGAGATAATATACAACAAGCATGTGATATTTACAAAACACTCAAATTGTCATTATTATTATATGTTCACTTTTCGTTGTCCACTGTTACAGTGACAGTATCACTTAGTAGCCGACAAAGGCCTAAAACTCCTATTTCCAACCTAACGCTCCTTTTTATACACAGCGTACAGCCTGATAGAAATTTTCATGGGTTCATGGACTCTTACCCGGTCTATTTAGGAATAACAAACAAACGCATCCCCCACCTTGTGCCCATTTCAAGCCCTTTGAGAGTTTTTTGTGCCCTGGAGAATTAGGTACACAATTTGTAACTTTATTCAGCAGTGAAATGCCACTGTGGTCGCAAAAAAAGCTAAAGCAATATTTCAACCCTAAGAACTAGGTCTGGCACCCAGAATAAAAGACTCTTTTAATAGGAAGAATAATCTATCAATTTTGTGAAAGGGCTTTTGGAAAAGGCTCAAAGTCCTACTGCAATATAAAACATAAATGGTACATTGTCCTAGTTTTTTGCTGGAAATTGTACGTTAGCCCTAAAGAACAGAATTTCTTTTGCTTCAGCCTGCATTTTTAGAATATGCTATAAAGACAACTTTATTTTCTAGGGGTTAATAAGTAATGTGGAAAAAAAAAGATGGCATGGATTAAATGAAGATAATAATAACAATAATCTTGTGCACCTTTTCATATTTCAAGTATAAAAGAACATTTGTTTCTACCCATAAAAGAAAAATCCTCTCCTTATTATAATTGTTCTACACACTTTCTTCTAGTATTTTCTTACACTGAGATCTGGTTATAATCCTAGTCCTGCAGGAAGGAAGGTATGTGTCTCTGTGTAAGGGGTGCAGGGAGCTCGTTTCTGGTATCAGCCACTTGAGTGTGCTCTAGAATCGGCATGTAGCCTGTCTGTTCACCAAAAAGGTGATAGGATTCCTAGGAAAAGCTCCTGGAGATTTCAGAGTGATGTCCTCCATGGGAAACAGGCCAGGAAGATATAAATAAGAAACGCAGAGAAAGAGCCGTGACTGTGATCAGCCTGTCAGTGTTTCAGTACAGTCAGGCGTGCCTGTGAACCTTGGAGAGAGGGCAAAGTGGTAAGATCGGAAACTTGTGCTCTGAAAGCAAAACAAAATTGTTTTTGTACCTCTTCCATGATCTGTTTATTTCTCCATTTCTTTGTCTTAGTTTTAAAAGCTCCAATCATCTCAGCTGAACTAAGGGGAAGAATGTGTCTATTGTTGGACAGCTATATAAGGGGTCGGGGTGGGGGTGCTGAGCACATGGCGGGGGCCAGAGTGGGTGGAGAACACTGCTTGATTAGAGAACCCCGAGGCAGAGAGTATCCACTGCCTTCTCCGGGGTGAATCTTTCAGGGTCTTGGTTTTGTTTTAGTCCTTTTATTAAAGCTAGTGTTCTTCAACAACCACTGTTTCATTTCATTGCTTTAAATTATATTCCAAATATTCATTTCTTTTGCCCTGGTCTCTATAATAAAGACTTTCAAAATATCATGGCAAGCAATTGACTAAGTGGAGAAACACTGAAAGCTGGAGGAATTTAACCAGAAATGCACACTTTATGCAAATGTTCTTTATGTTCTAGCTTAGATTTCTTATGGATTTTTGCTGCACTATTTTGAAGCAAATCCATCAATAAAAAATAACAATGATAATAATAACTTTGAAGTATGCTCAATGAAAATATATACACAAATTGTCTTTTTTTAATAATGTAAAGTTGGTCTGTTCCTTTAGAATATAAAGTAAATAGTGCCAGTCTCCCTTTTCTTCATGATCTGAACATTAAAATATTTGTTTACTTAGGAAATTTCAGCTTGCTTTACTAAAGGAATATTTCAAACATACAAGAAAATACAGATGTCCTCTAAACCAGCTCATACGGTGTACACATGCTTAGCTTTGCCAGAATCACTGATTCAATCAGTTATCTATTGAGTATTTACTATGCATTGAATCCTGCTCTACTGAAAAAAAAAGTTCCAGTCCGGTGCAGTACATATGCTGTTAGGAGAACACAGGTAATAAATAATAAGCATAATAAATAAACTATATAACATAATAGAAAATAGTATGTGTTACAGAAAATTAAAGCAGAGTAAAGGGAATTGTGAATCTCATGGTGGGATATGGTGATGGGACTGCAATTTTATGATAGCGTGGACTCATTGAAAAGGTAAATTTGTGCAAAGACTCCACAAAGGTGAAGTGAGCTAAGCAGATATCGGGAAATAGCAAAAAGGTCCTGTGGTAGCCAGCCCTCAAGGTCAGTTTAGTGTGGCAGAGGAGTGACATGGCATCACTCTTCTTTTTAAATTTCACTGGGGCTGCCGTGTTGGAAATAGGGTAGAATTAGAGAAGTCTATGAGGAGGGCATTACAGTCTCCCAGGCAACAGTTAATGGCATCTCAAAACAAAGAGGTAGCAGTGTTTGTGTTGGCAAGTGGTTAGATTCTGGATATATTTTGAGGATAGACCCATCTGAATTTCCAGATGAATTGGATACTGGGTGTGAGAAAGAGAAATCAAGTATTTATTCATGGTTAGCAGGCTGAATAACTGGAAAGATGGAGTAACTATTTCCCAAGCTTCAGAAGACTGCAAGAATGGGAAGGGGAGGTGGAATCAAAAATTTAGATGTTACAAAGAACTCTTAAAGGAGTTTGGAATATTTACTCCTACCAGCCATGCATGAGATCATGTGTATCCCTCCATCAGAGTTCACTTCTATCATCTGAAAACTCGTGTCTTTAAATTCGGAAATACCCACAGCCATTATCACTCAATACCACCCCTTCCTCATTCTCTACTCTCTCTTTCCAGAACTTTTGTTCAATGTTTTGTATAGCTATTTGGCTCTATTTCATCTATTATTACTTTTTAATTTCACTAAGCTGCATTCTGGATGACTTCCTTAAGTATACCTTTTAAATTACAGTTCTTCCTACCTGTTGCCTGATCTGCTATTAAACTCATTTACTTTTTATTTCAATGACTATAATTTTCACTTATAAGGTTCTATTTAGTTTCTCAGATCCACCCATTATTTTCTAGATGGGTGTGTTCTTTCTATCATTTGTTTTATCGCTTTAGTTATTTTAACCGAAGTTATTTTCTAATTTCTTTCTTAGCCTTGCATTATCTCAATGACTTCAGATGCTAATTCATCTTTTCTTTACATCTGATCACTCCCTCTCACTTGTGAGTGATTTGCTTTCATCATTTATAGTTTTGTTGCTGTCGCTGTGGAGTTCCCAAGGGTGAGGAATATCCCTTGTACCTGGGTTATGGACATGATTCTAGAGGTTTGTTTTACCTTTTGTTTCCCTGCCAGCTCCAGTTGTTTCACAGGACTGACATGAGTGTCTCATGAATTGGAATGAGACTGTCCATATCATAGGTAAATATTTTAAATTTGATCCCCACATCTGCATGTTGAAGAGGCTAGGAGTTAAAATTTCTCACAGGAGACTCTTCTATCAGAACACAAAAACAACAGGTTTCCCTGCCTCTCCCCTGGATAATGGACAAAAATTTCCACAAAAGAGGCAGCCCTTCCAGTGACCTGCTTTTGGCAGTGATCTTGGTTTCTGATGCCTTCTTGTGTGAGGACCCAGGCCACCTCTTCTGGCTCAAAATAGACAGTCACTTCTTAATCTCTAGGTGCCAACTGGCACCAATTTGGTATTCCCCAGAGGACTTTGGTGTCAGTTTAAGATCTCTTTCTGTTTTTTTCACCTAGAAATTTCCCATTCTTTCTTTTCAGTATTGCTATGATGTTGTGCTTTTTAAAAAGTTTTCCATTACCTTTAATCCAAAATTACCAGTTTGGAGTTAGAAGTGGTTAAATAAGAGTTGTTCAGCCAGTGATGATATCTGATCATCTCTGTGACATATGAGGTCCTTCAGGCCTTCTGAGTGCCTAAAGGAACCCTTACTTTCTAGACTGGGGAGAGGCCCAGAGTCCTGGGTGAGGGATCAGTGGGGTAGCTGTTTACCAACCAACACCCAAGACTTTCTTAGCCACCAGTGCAGCTATGTGGATATGTATCAGCCAAATATCAGACTGCATATAGTGAGTTTTCTTTTCTTATTGCTCTCTACACGTAATTCATATTGTCATTTACAGCAATTAGATAAGGAGCTCAAAGGAAAAATACTACCCCAGGGAATAAAAGACTGGGAAAAAAATATTTGGCCATTAAATTATTCAAAGCAACATGAAACTATTTTAAAGTCTATTTAGATTGCTTTGTTTCATGAAATGAGGGGGAAAGGACAAAAATATTTTTAAGTCTGAGAGTCAATTTCATATCTTCACTCTGGTACAAAATAAAATACATATTATAAAAGTGCTTAGGATTATAGTCACTCACATTTTAATTAGTTCCAGGTACTTCAACATTTAATCACAATTTAAAAATCATTATGTTCATACCTTTGATAATAGGTTAATAATATTGACATTGGCACTTATTTTCTAGAAATTATAAAGAGAATCTTGGCATATTCAAAAAGTCATATAGATTATATCTGTAAGAATTGCCATTCAAACATTTTGGGAGTAAAACACCTTTTGAACAAACTTGTGTTTTATGTCTGCAAATGTAATTTGTAAAAAGTAATTTGTAGGGCAAAGAAAGGGTTTTGGTATGCAGGCTTTTCTACCTCCTGAATGTAGTAGAGTCCCTGGATTCTGGGTAAATTGTAATACCCTGTGTATTTGAGCATAGAAGAGTTATAGATTAATGTCAAGGTTCTCACTGATGCCTAGAGTTAGGCATCACATTTGCCTTGCCTTGGAAACTACTTAAAAAGACCTGCGCTGGGTTGTTCCTATGTGTCAATTATTTCCAGCCTTTAGCCAATCAGATTACAAGCAGGAGAGAGTAGAACAGGAGGTTGGGTTCATTCAGATAGTTCCAAAATTTTGTCAAAAATTGTTACTGACTCCAAAACTTATTCTTCCAGCATTAGTTGGTTAAGAAAATGCTTAGTAACAAAAATTAACTATTATGTCAGTGATTGTGGTGGATGAATTTTCATTCCCATGCCAATTCAATATATATTTGAAAAATAGTGGTGTATGCAAGCTGTTATTAATTAAACTCACTCATTTAATCTGTTTCTTTGATGCATAAACAGATTCTGGGAATTGCTTGTGACACCTCTTTGCCCGCCAGAATCTGGAGTTAAATGTTGAAAACTGTTGTTCCACAGACCGTGGAAGCAATTGAACACACATTTGCAAAGGCTTTATAATTGATATTCAGCTGTGGTTCAACTTCATCATAGCCTGATCAGCTGACACAGCAATCACCCCAATTATTCAATTTTTTGGTCTAACATGTTTCTCCAGGACTCACAGCCTGTGATGTGGATAGGATAACAATCATAGTAACGCAAATTATAGCTCTTACTCTATCTCACCACACAGAACCTCAACCTCCTAGACAATATCCTTGAATTTCTGAGAGACCCAAGTTATGTGTCTCTCATGCTCACTAATAAACTTCATCCCACAGAACTGGTTTTGTCCAGTTCTGTCTGTTGTACAAGCCCTTTTTATCTCTAGGTACCAGGAGTAGGTATTAGTCAGGGTTCTCCAGAGAAATAGAACCCAGTAGGATCTTTAGGGATATATAAGGGGGACTTGTTATGAGAACTGGATCGCTGGATTATGGAGGCTGAGAAGTTTCATGATCTGCCATCTGCCAGCTGGAGCCCCAGGAAAGCTGGTGGTGTGATTCCATCTGGGTCTGAAGAGGGTAGTTGGGGGATCCCAAGGCCTGAGAACCTGGAGCTGTGATGTCCAAGGGAAGGAGAAGATGGATGTCCTAGCTCCAGAAGAGAGAATATTCACTCTTCGCCTGCTTTTGTGTTCTATGTTGGCCCTCAGCGAATGGGATGGTGCCCACCCACACTGGCGAGGGGGGATCCTCTTCATTCAGTCCCCCCATTCAAATGCCAACCTCCTCCAGAAACACCCTCACACACATGCCCAGAAATAATGTTTCACCAGAGATCTGGGTATGCCTTGGCCTGCTCAAGTTAAGACATAAGATTACCATCACGGAGAGAGCATAGGCCTGTTCTTCAGTTCTGCCCTCCGACTAAAGCTGTCATCCTGCCTGTGAGGCTGGAGCCACCATGCCACTCTCCAACGTAGGGACAATGCCTGACTGCCTCCCTGGAACCTTTGTGTGAACAGCTGGTTGCCTTGCTGCCAACAGGCCACCCTCCTAAGCGTTTGCAGACAGAGCCTGGGACCCCAGGCAGGACAGACACCATCCTGTTATTGCCACCGCATGGCTGCAGCACCTGCATATAAACGCCAGCCTCCCTCCTTCCTCTTCCGCTTGAAACAGAAGCCTAATTGCAAAAATACTTCGTGGAGCCTCCACTTAAACTGCTCGTTCATCTGTCAGGTGACTGAAA
This sequence comes from Macaca fascicularis, assembly GCF_037993035.2. Lineage (NCBI taxonomy): Eukaryota > Metazoa > Chordata > Mammalia > Primates > Cercopithecidae > Macaca > Macaca fascicularis. The sequence goes on from NC_088379.1 coordinate 186,730,623, forward strand.
CACGTTTGCATCTCAGGGAAGACACTGTTGTTGATTTGATATCACACATTGTGAAGAAAGTTTTCACATCTATTTACCCACCACGACAACTTTAATGTGATGAAATTAAAGGGAAACTACCACTTCATTTCCGTTTTTGGGAGGGAAGTAATTTTGAGAAGGGAAATGTGAATGGCTTGTTTCAACAGGGAAAGATAAACAATGTAGGGCTTTGAAAAGATGTATAAAGTACAGAGGGCAGCAATTGAAAGTTAGGGGTTAAGAATGGGCTGCTTAGTTAACCCCAAGAGGCAGTACATATCCCTAGAGACTGCCTGAGAATCATGAGAAGAAGCAAATTAAAATAAGAATTCAGAATGAATGGAGAACAGCACGTGAGCAGGAGAGACTGCTGCTTTCATCCGAAGAGCAGGATGGGTGCTCAGAGCACGTGTGGACAGAGGAATGTTATCATGGTTGGAAGGATTGTTCTTTCCTCATTCACATTGTGAATTGGCGTACGGCTATTTAACGGACAAGAGCCCTCGCCGTCCTTAATTTTAGTTCCGATTGCCTGCCCCAGACTTTTTCTGTCCAGCTTGCACTAGCAAGTAACTTAGTCAATCTGCTTGTGTATGAGGTTGGGGCACCTTCATCCTCACATACAAGCAGGTTGACTAAGTGGAGTCAAGCAGATCAATGAAACGAAGCAGTTAAAAGTCTGTTCTCATGTTGATAGAGCACTGACTTTTTTTACTTCTTTAATTATCTACAAAATACGTAAATAATATCTGTAAAACATACCCAATACAACAAAACAGAAGTTCTCCTTGACTCTTTCCCAAAGGTAACCAGGGTAATCTATTTGATTGGTAAACATCAAGACATTTTTCCTATGCCTATGTATACATTCATACAAGCACACGTGCGCATACCCACACACCCAGTCTGGAAAAATATATATGCACACATATTTTGTTATTGTTCCTTTCTGTGTGTGATCATTTTAAACTTTACATATACAAATAGGTCCCTATTGTTCTATAACTTGGTCTCTTTTCCTATTTATCATCAAGATAATTCCATGTTGCACACTTTTGTGCTTCATCATTATTCAGTTTACGTGAATGTCGCTGATTGAGGGAAAATTAGGTTGTTTTTATTTTTCACTATTATAAATGATGATGCAGTCTACACCCTCACACACACATGAATATATCTCTGGAATACATTGCTGGAAGTAAATTACCAAGCCACAAGTTATATACATTTTAATATTTACCAGCTACTGCTCAATTTTTCTCCAAAAGTCTAACCAAGTTACACTCACATCAAGCATGCATAGAAGTACCCACATAAAAGTACACCCTCACCAAAAATAGACGTTATCTTCTTTTTACCTTTTGGCAACATGATAGAAGGAGATCTTTCACATCTCAATTTATCAAAATCCACTCATCTTTCAAGACGTGGCTCGAAGGACACCTCTTTCATCCACACCCTCCCGGAGCCCCTGAAAGTGGCTCCCTACACCACTGAATTACTGCAGTAATTTGTTCAAACCTCTCTCATTACATTCATCACATTCCATTTTATATTCTAGTTTTTATTAGTGTGTATTCTTACCTCTGGGTTGAGGGCAAGGCCAAAGACCATGGCCAATTCATCTTTATATCTCCCCTAGGTCCTTATTTTAGTGACTCTTACATCGCTGGGAGGTAATAATTTGTAAAATATGCAAATACAAGAAGGAAAAAAAGAATGAATGGAGCTCCATTCTAAATGAATAATATTTTGTAAAGAATTTGTGTTGCATGTATTTATGGTTTATTCTGAGCAAACTCAGAAGGCAGTGGGTATAAAAAAGATAATCAAGTCAGGAGAAAATCTGATAGAAAATCCACTCCTTGGTTCATGTCTGATTTAGATGGAGAAAAATATTTGATTCCAATTCACAATTCTTTTATTCTTATTCAGTGTAATAAGCACTATGGTTGCATCAGAAACACTGAGTTCAAATCCCATGTAAATCACTGACCATGTTTGTGACTTAGGAAAATTCATTAAGATGCTCAGAGCTTTGACTTCCTCATCTATAAAATGGGCTTCATAATAACCATCCTAGACGCAGGATAATTATTTATTTTGACCAGAGTTGTTTACTCAGTGCCTGCTGTGAGTCAGACACAGTGGCTATAAACATGAGTACATTGTAGGAATCACACAAGACAGTGTATGTAAACACACTTTTAAAATAATAAATTGATATATATGCACGATGAAGTACTATGGTATGTACACTTGTGACAAAGTTTGTTTTGCTATTTTTAAAAATGCAAAATTGAATAAATGTCTTCTATTGAAAAATTTCATTCCATTAGAAAAGACAAATTTATTGTTTTAATAGACAGGTTTTATAATTCACAAGCTAGATATTTTCCTAGACTTCTGATAGTTTTTTATTCAAAAACCTATGTGAGCACCGGTATTTCCACAATCTGTCTCTACTCTTCCCGTTTACTCTTTCATTGAGTTATTCATATTCTTAAAGATGGTTGATAAAATAAATCAGTGAAGATACTGAGGAGTGTTACCATTCTCTTCTTTATATGTTAAACAGCTCATTGTATATTTGAAAAATGTTACTTATAAAGTTACAGCAAAATTCAGTTCATAAATAAACTAGAAAATAATGAGATCTTACCGACAGTTGCACCTATTTTGATAGGAAAGTCTTCGCTCCTCAAGTTCTCAAGATCCAAAAAAAAAAATGCCCTTTTTGCTCTAACATGTTGACCTTTGAGTCTACATTAGTGCAGTATCAGTGGCAAAATCTGAACTGTAAAATGAATCTGTTCGGATTAAGGGTTTAGCTGTTGCATGGCTAAGTGGGTCAAGCTCTCTTAACTGATGGATTTAACTGATGCCACCCCAAAGAGGAAAAGTTTAGATTCAAACAAACCTGTCAACTTTCAATAGTTCTCGTATATCACACTTTTTCCATGAGACTCACAATCTCTCAAGTTTGGGAAGGGGAAAAAAGTAAATTCACACTTGCAGCTTCTTCTCTGAGACAGCCTTATTAAAGAAAAGTGAGCACTCACTCTCAGGGAGACATAGTTTTATTTGGTAACTGAAGTTTGAAAAATATAACTAGTACCACTGATTTGCTTTCAGCCATACAATAATTTATTCTAGTTTCTATGAAGGTTACAAAATATACTTAACTCTTAAGGAGAATATGAAGTTCTTCATTTGCCAAATTTAATTCATGGGGGAAAAGTACAGACTGTAGTGCTTCTATTGGTTGTATGTAGAACATTTTAATAGGATAAGCTGGTTTAAAATGAATTTAATTTCTTGTAACCTTAAGAATAAGGAAATGCTTAGACAAGTTTATCAGCTGACATACACAGCCAATAAATTATCATCTTCTTTTTTTTTTATGATGGAGTCTGACTCTGTCACTCAGGCTAGAGTTCAGTGGCACGATCTCACCTCACTGCAACCTCCACCTCCCAGGTTCAAGAGATTCTCCTGCCTCAGCCTCCTGAGTAGCTGGGATTACAGGTGCATGCCACCATGCCTGAGTAATTTTTGTATTTTTTTAGTAGAGACAGGGTTTCATCACGTTGGCCAGGCTGATCTCGAACTCCCAAGCTCGTGATCTGCCTGTCTCAACCTCTCAAAGTGCTGGGATTACAGGCGTGAGGCACTGCACCTGGCCAGAAAATTATCTTTATGAAAGTTTTTGTCTGAAGAGAAGTAGATTCTTTGGTGGCTGAAACGTACCCCCACCCCCACTGTCTTCACCCCAATGCAAAGGAAAGTGTGGATGAATACAGATTTTCCCATTTAATTTCCACTAAGTTATGTGTTCTCCTGCCTGGGTGTATATTGCTGCCTAATGAAATAATCAGCTAATGTGCAGTGGGGGAGTGGTAGTGCAGGAGGGGAGGAGCCATCCTAAAAGGTCTATTATCCTGTCAATATGTACACAGGACTCTCATTAATGTTAATTAGATTTATCCGCCGGTACAAAGGGGAGGCTAGACCTTAAACAGCAAGTTTGAAAAAACCTGTCTAGCAATGCAAAGCATAGAAAAATATTAGAACTCATTCCTGCCTCCAAGCAACCTTAACTCGTGTAAAAGACATTTATGTGGCTATTAACCCAAGCATAAATTGAACTTGTCAGCATTACATACAGAATGTATATATGGGTGGCTGTTCACGAACAATTCCTCAAATGAGTTAAATACAAACTGAATTTATTTCTAGACAGGAGATGTACTCTGTCCATCATCTTCTTAATAGAACAACTGCAAAAGGTTCAGGTTTTACAGACCTTTTATTCATGTTTGCCTTTAAGGCAGAAGACTAGGGATCAAAAGAAAGAACCGCTGTTGAAGATTTGGCTTATAAATGAAGCCAAAAACCTAGGGTCATCCTTGTCTTCTCTCTTTGTCACATAGCACATTTCCAATCCATCTGCAAATCCTATTATTTTCCTTAAAATCAATTTAAAATCAGACCTCCCTTTTCTTCACCTGCACCTCTACCACCCTGGCCCAACTCAACATATGTCTCACCCAGATTATTGTAAGAGCCATAACCTGGACCCTATTCCTCCACATGAAAGCTAGAATGTCCCTTTTAATATGAAAGTCAAAGCCGGCCATTCTCTACCTATCCCGTTCAATGGCTGGCCATCTCACTCAGAGTGAAAGCTTCACAATGATCCTCACAATGGGCCTGCCCTCACCCACCCTCTCTGAGCTCACACCCTCCACGTTCCTTCTCAGTCTTCCTCTCAAGCCCCCTGCCTCATTGGTGGTCTGTGGATGTGCCAAGTGACCTCTGACCTCCAGGTCTTTCCACTTGCTGTTCCTCTCCCTCAAATTCACTTCCTCCAGGCCTCTGCACAGCCGCCTCCTCAGGGAGCCCATCCCTGACCATCCTAACTGAAATAGTAACCTCACTTTTCACTTCCTGTATTCCCCCGGACTTTTCCTGCTATAGTTTGCTCCATTGCATATTAACACCATGTTACACCATATTCATTGAACATTTATTATGCAACTGTCTGTCCCAGTTGAATGGAAGCTCCATGGAGGCGCCCGGTCTGGGTCCCTGCTGTTGGCCCAGCACCCTGGACAGTGCCCCAAACACAGTGGACACTCAACAAATGAAGTAAAATATTGTTGTGGTCATTGCGGGTACATTGTATTCACTCACTGTTACCAACACACTGTGAACCCATTTTCTCAACATCTGAAATTTCCTCCATACTACATTAAGAGATTATGTAAGAAGATACAGCCAGGCACAGTGGCTCATGCCTGTAATCTCAGTGCTCTGGGAAGCTGAGACAGGAGGATCACTCAAGCCCAGGAGCTCAAGACCAGCCTGGCCAACACAGTGAGATCCTGATCTCTACAAAAACTAAACAAAATTAGCCAGGTGTGGTAGCATGTGCCTGTGGTCCCAGCTACCCAGGAGGCTGAGGCAGGAGAATTGCTTGAGCCCAGGGAGTGGAAGCTGCAGTGAGCTATGATCATGCTACTGCACTCCAGCCTGGGCAACAGAGCAAGATCATGTCTCAAAAAAACAAAAACATCAACAAACAAACAAACAAAAAAAGAAGATACAGCCGTAGATCAGCTTTAAAAATCTTAATTTGGATTATGTTATTTTTCCCAGATTTCTTTATTAATTTCCCATATTGGATGCTTAAAAATATCTTTTGCACTCAATGCCTTATATTCTTCAGTATCTTACTTGAAGCCCACACACAATTTGTTTTTCTTCCACTCCAAGTTCATTGAACAAAACCTTGCATATGGGTGACAGCCTCTATTTTATTTTTGTTAACCCAGGACCTGTCTCAAAATCAGATTTGCAAAGAGAAGAGAACCAACGTCTCCTAGAGCATGTCAGAAGTGCTAGAAGCAGGAGCTTTAGCATGAGTGTACAGACCTGAATTACGCAACCTACTAGTGTTTACATGTGACATGTTGACAGAGGTTGACACTTGGTGAGTACCATGTAGTTGTCAGCTGGCATTAGGACTTGCAGTTCATTCTGCAGTCAAAATAAAGGAAGAATGGCAAGGTCCATATTTGAAATCCACACTTCAGGACCATGGTAGCCTCTAGCATTTCTGCTTTCTCTACAGTACCCAGTGCCCCTCTGCTTTGCTGTGCACGGAGATGGATACATGTAAACTCAACAAAGATATCTATTAAATGTTCATACCTAAGTGCATTTGCTCACTGTGGTCAAAAAAGTGCATTTTTCTCATCAAACTGGTACATGCTTTTCTTAAGTGACTTACAGGTTACGTGCAATAGCAAGCAAACAAGAGAGAACAGAATGTGTCTAACAGAAAAGAGGACACCAATTATGATTTTAGTAGTTCCAGGAAATGTAATTGAAAGCTGTAAACCTATGGTAAAAGAGTTCAAGAGGTGGAAATTGTTCTTTATATTTTGTAGGGTTTTTCCATGCTTGCTGCTTGTCTAGTGGGATATATTTTGTTTTTAAAAATACTTACTTGAAAGTCTGAAGTATTGCTGTATTATATTGTATGGTATTATAGTCACAGAATTAGACTTTTTAATGAACTGTGGTTTATTCCATCCTTGTCATAATGCCTATCGTGAGTAAAGCAAGCTTTTAAACTCATAAAAGTAATTAGGGATGTGATCTGTGGAAATACTTTTACATTGTTATAAAGCTATTTGTGTTGCTTTTCTTTTGGAAGCAAATCACCGTGTGTTTCTAAATTGGGGCCTTTTTCTTCTTCTTTTAAATCAGAGAGGTTGTACTTTCTTTGTTTGTATAATGAATGAGAGCCTTATCTGGAAATTGTTGCATGACCGTACTCCATTTTAGGG